>NW_022639451.1:2868968-2923826 GCF_010583005.1 Odontomachus brunneus
TTCTCAATATTTATTCCGTAATTAATTAAAATGTATAAACGAATGAGCTCACGAGAAGCGGTAGGATAGGCTCTGTGTGTAAAAGAAATGGCTTACCTCCTAGCAACGATAAGTAAACAGCTAATTTCGAGGCGGAGTAATAAGCGACACGTATTCGTTACTCCGCCTCGAAATTAGCTGTTTACTTATCGTTGCTAGGAGGTAAGCCATTTCTTTTACACACAGAGCCTATCCTACCGCTTCTCGTGAGCTCATTCGTTTATACATTTTAATTAATTACGGAATAAATATTGAGAAAATTTCAAAATGGTATATAACTTTTATGATTATTTTGACCCGTTCTACCCGTACACGGCGGTTGCTCGATCAATTACCGGACACCTTGTATATTGTTTTTGTTTTGTTCCTGTACTCCCTGTTGTTCTTGTATTCTTTTCTTATTTGATTTTAATCTAGTTTTGTAAATAATTAATTTCATATAAAGAAAACTGAAAAGGAAAAATTTGCGAACCATCGTGATATAAGTAAAATATATAAATAAATATTATTTAATAAAAAAGTGTATTATCTCTTCCCTAAATGCGTCTGATAGTTGTCTCCTTATTTTCTTAATTTCTTTCGTCGTTATTTCTTCTATATAATTTTTTATTAATTGCTTACAGGGATTTTCGGGGAGTTGGTATTTAAATAAATCGTTAATATTATTAACATACAATGATACAGGTGCATGCGTTCCTTTTCCAAATATTGATACGGAAGTTCTATACATACAACAACATATGTAATAATAATCTGTCTTTTCTATCATTTAAATAAACATATCGCAAATAATAACAATTTCATCAAAATGTTATGAATAAAATATCACACAATATGTTTATGAGAATCAATAAGCTGTCACACATTTGACGTTTCTTTCAGAGATTTACAACTAATTTCATATCTTATGCAAATTCTCACTTATGTGCACCTGTACCATTGTATATTGTACACTCGTTGCATTAATACTATATCATTCACCAGATCGATAGTCACTAGAAAGTTTCGAGCAACTGTGTCCGTTTCTAGCTGATCGTTTTTCATGACTGTTGATTCATCCGTCAAGCGGAAATATGTCAAAATAGAAGTGACATTTTGACAGCTTTACGTGTTAATATTTCATCTAAATATTTTCACGCAATTTTCTTTCAAACTATTCGTCATTTGATAAACGTTCCAATATAAACATTCTACTTTAATAAACATTCTACTTTACTATATTCGAAAATAATATTTTAAGTAAAAAAAATATTTAAAAATATTTTTTACTTATTTTTAACATTCTTACACTTCTTCTACTGATTGCGCGTTACACATGAGCAGATAAACTTCTGATAAAAACAGTTTTGACACATTCCCGCTTACCTAACGAATCAACAGTCATGAAAAACGATCATCTAGAAACGGACACGGTTGGTTGAAATTTTCTAGTGATTATCAATCTAGTGAATGGTATAGCTTCAATGCAACTGAGTATACCGTATCTGAGCGCGCGTACTTTAGCCAATATAATTGGTCAACTTTAATCGTTTATAATTTTAAAAGTATTATAGGCTCGACATTTTTGCATTAGGATTTTTTTCTTTAAATTACCTTAAAAATCCGCCTTTAAGATATAATGCGATAGTGGTAGGACACACTGTATATATAGGGTGTCTCAGACCTCCATGATGATCTTTTGTGAAAACGTAGAACGGATTAAGATGAGCAAAAAAGTCCTGTGCCGTTTTGCGATATTCGCAATAGTTTTCGAGAAATTAATTATTTTGTCTCAGCTAATGAGAGTAGGGGAAGCGGCAGCCGAAAGAAAGATGTCTTCAGCCGGCGTGCGACCGTGATACACGCGAATCGCGACCCGCTGCGACCCTCCGCCCATAGCTACGAGGCATAGCGAGGCTTGATACACTACACATGTGCATTACATAATCGAATCGAATCGAAACGTGTTGTTGCTTTGGCTGTATGTAGAGGTGAAACAACGAAGCGGCAACACACTCTTAGATTCGACGTCGATTCGGCACACGGATATGTCATGTACATGAGTAAAGCTGGCCACACACACTTTCCGTAACCGTAAGACGTAACGTAAAAATTGACCAATTACGATCGAGTATTCACAAAAATGGCGACCTTACAATTCGACGATTCTCAACATGATTGGTCAATTCTTACGTTACGTCTTACGGTTACTATTACGGAAAGTGTGTGTGGCCAACTTTAAGCTTGATCTATAATGTGTTATTTACTTTTTGTTTTTCTTTCTTTATCTCTTTCTGACTCATATTTTAAGCTTTAAGCCTCATCTACAATGTGTTCTTTGCTTCCTATTTCTTATTTTCTGTCTTTTTTTAGTTTAAGATTTGAGTCAGAAAGAGATAAAGAAAAAGTAACAGGAAGCAAATAACACATTATAGATCAAGCTTTAAGCCAGAAAAAGACAGAAGACAAGAAACAAAACGCAAAGAACATATTGTAGATCAGGCTTCAGTATATGAAGTCTCGCTATGTCTCGTAGCTATGGACGGAGGGACGTAGCGAGTCGTGTATATCGCACGCCGGCTGAAGACATCTTTCTTTCGGCTGCCGCTTCCTCTGCTCTCATTAGCTAAGACAAAATAATTAATTTTTCGAAAACTATTACGAATATCGAAAAACGGCACAGGACTTTCTTGCTCACCTAAATCCGTTCTAAATGCGAATGCAAGATGGAAATAATGGTATGTATAAGATCAAACTTGATGTATGAACAAGGAATTGAACAATGAGATTATTTTGTTAGCTAATTTTTAAATAACGCGTTAGAGAGAGAGAGAGAGAGAGAGAGAGAGAGAGAGAGAGAGAGAGAACATTAAATAGTGCTGATAGCGTGCTCCCCGGATGTATCCAGAGCCGCGTGGGTAAACATTCTTCTGCACAACTTTCGTGCTCTCGGAGAAATCGCGCGCATCGTCCGATACGCGAGCGGCAAAAAAGAATCGCGGAATTGTGAAGCAAAGCGCGGCCGATCATCCGGGCTTTGTTTACGTCTCCGAGTGACGGCTGGAGCCGCAGTCGTCACGAGAGAAACCGGTTCGCCGTTGGATTCAGTCGGTTCCGCTATCAGCTGCCGCTGGAGGAGTTCAAGAAGGCGACTCGAGATTGACTTCTATGGTCGGCCGTTTAAATGACTGCCATCACTTTTTTCCTCTCAATTCGTACGCACGTGACGCGTGATAAATCCGTCGAAGCGCGGCCGAAGAGCGCTTTATTACCACGCGATATCTTCACTTCAATTAGAACAGCTTTGTCTTTCGCGCGTCGTCGTCTTATCGACTTTTTTCCCCTCTCTCCTCATAAATTTCTGATTCCGTTGGTGCACGATATACGACTCGTATGCGTAGCACGTCGTAATCGAGAGAGATAAGCGATTGTGGCGCACTTCATTCGATTGTGAAAAGGAGGTATATTATCTCAAAAAATTCAAATTCCCAAATTCGGAAACTGGAGCAATTTTCCGAGTAGCTGTAATAACACAAAATCACAAATACTGAAACAATATCGAAATACAACTTTTTCGATATATAAAATTGCCGCGGAGAGGCGCTTCTTCTTCCAATATATGGCCGGAAAGTTATAGCTTCATGCATCACTCTAAGATAAAAAAACCCGATCAGAGGTAAAAAAACCAAATGAATAAATCCCAAAGTCAAATTAATTCCAGAATTTCAGAACAAAGTTATTGATAGCTCTGTGAATATTTCGGTCAGTTTGAAAAGCCAAATCAGTGATATTATTAGACTATACTTGAAGAGAAGCTACTTTCCCAAAAACAGTACGGGCGAGTTTTTTAATTCATCGATGGATCCATCGCATGATGCGTAAATACAGTGAAACGTTGCATTTGCGCATCATATGATGGGTCCATCAATGAATTAAAAAACTCGACCTACATGTAGGTGCATTAATACATTGCGGATCAGTCGTTTTATTACTAATCGTGCTCAGCGACCAGATATTAGGTTAATACTGAAGATTTGTATGTAATAAAACAAAAAAAATGTATCCATTTTTTAAGGATATTAATAATTTCCGTGAAAATAAAATAAACTACATCAACTTGGGATCCTCTTCGATACCTAACGAGAATTTTCGTGATTCTTTCGCAATATGTTAATAGCTATCCGTTTGAGTACACTTTTACTGTATTTAAATGTACATATTAATGCAATTAGTTGTACGAGACAATTCTAATATTTCAGTAAAATTGTATTAACAATTTTGTAAACCACAACTGTATTAAGAACTTTAAAGTTCTTAATTGTATTAACAATTTTAAAATCTTTTTGCAGTGACAATTTGTAACTTCTTAATTGTATCAACAATTTTAGGATCTCTTTGTATTGACAATTTTAAATTGTTAATTGTATTAACAACTTTAATTTAATTTTAATCTTCAATGTTTCAAAATATTGTCTTGGTATTTGTATTCTTCAGCATTACTTTTCAGAAAATTATTCTACTTTTTAAAGTACACATTCTTTTGTAGGACAACGCATGCCCACTAAAAAGAAAGGAGGAGGATGTATCTGCAACAGCGAGAGGATTATTTATGCATTCACTTTCGAGGCCAAATGCCCGTTTCGTAATAAATGTACAGTTTTTATTTTTCTTTGAGCTATCGCGTTGTGTATCCAATATAATCATTTCTTAACTTACTAGATACGTACTGTATGGTCTGTATTTTTCTGTTTCTCTCCCTTATGTTCACATAACAAGATAATACAGAAGAAAACTGTATGATCATGCAACATGCTGCTGTAATGTAATGCGTGGCAACGGAACGAAAATTATCGTCGTTACGCATTACGTACACGATTAAAATGTAACAGGAATTGTGACTCCCTTAGTCCGAGAGACGAAGGATCTTGCTTCACTTTAATCCCGATTAATGCAAAATTATGCAAATAAAATGGACCAATCTCCTTTTATCAGATTTCGAAAGAGCTTCGGAGCTCGATATAGCTTCATTTATCGATACAGAGTCATTAAATATATGTTTCTCTGTAATTTCTAATAGAATGTCGTATACAACATCCAATAAAAGAATCATTAAACAACAAATAGGTACAATTTCAATTTATGCACCATGTCACGTGATAGATATCGACGTGATAGATGTTACGTGACACTCTGTATACTCATAAAAAATGTACATCAGCGTACGCGCTCAAGCGCCGGAAAATTGAGATTAATTCTTCAGAAATGTCGCGTTCCAGAATATGTGTACCTATATAAAAAATGTACAATTTTTTGAGACACAAAATACGCGCTGATTGCTGTCATCAGGAGTGAGTGTTGGCATCAGAATACAACAATCAGCACCCATCTGCGATCACTCGGCACGATGGGGTTCGGTTGATGAAAGACAACTGCTCTTAAGAGTCAAGGAAGTGTGTCGATCTTTCAAGCGAGTCTTGAAAGACAGATAGGACCGCGGATAAACGCTCCAGAATTGTGTCCATCGCGAAACAAGAATCTTCTTCTTCTTTTCTTCTTCGGAGTATACCAGGTTTTGTGACTGGTTCCAATAACAAAAGTTTCATGAACACTCAAATAACCTCGTATTTCATCAACGACGCTTTCAGTCACGCTCCCCTCTCTCCTCGGCTCGCTCCTCCGCTCTTGCTTTCATTCTTGTGATGAAGGCCTGACCCTTACTTTTCCTGAAGTTCTCGTACGGGTCATTTAGATTGATACCGACTCCTTTGTACTGATCGTTCTTATCGCGAATCTCGCCGCCAGAGATGGGCGCCTCGATACCCTGTTCGTTCGCGCCAAGACCCGCACCACCCCAACCCATTTTCTTGAGCAACTGATGTCCTTTATTGCTCTCGTCGATACTGATCTCCTGCGGAACTTTACTGTATGTGGAGCCACTGAAAACAACGTGAAACGGAAATTTCTAAGTGTGGCTAAGAACTTGAATTTTTAAATCGCGTTGGGTGATTCTAAGTTATCCAGTAGACTAACATCGTTGTAGGAATTTCATTATATGGAAGAAAAAAGGAAAAAAAAAAACACAAAAAGTGAAAGTTCAAAATTTAAACGTAATCAGAGTAAAATTTACTCATCAGTTAGAAAAATAAACGTTGACATTTACAGAAAACTTGGAGGTGTTGGACTCCTATCTTGTCTATCCATCCTTCTGTCAGGGCTACGATCCTTATTACTGTTTCTCCTCCTTCTACTTCTGCTATTATGATTGCTATTGCGACTATTGCGTCTGTGGTTAGTCGCCGGCGATCTGGATCTACTTCTGCCTCGCGAACGTGAACGCGACCTGCTGCGCGATTTGCTCCTGTAACGTTTCTTTGGCGGACTAGGACTTTTGGATCTCGGTCGCAGGATCGGTGATGGAGATCTAGATCTTTGTCTGATGCCGGCGGTTATATCCTCCTCCTTGCGCTTGCGCGCGGAATTCTTCGCCTTGTAATACTCGTACAATCCCAACTTCTCCCAGCCATCACTGCAAACACAATTGAGAACGCATCTTATAGAACGAAATGACTCTTACAGACTGGTTTTTTTCTCAGGCATTACGTGAACTCAGTAATACCGACCTGTCTCTCGGAGAATCATGATTTGGTGGCGCGTAAAACGCTTCTACAGCTGCAACCAAACGATCGCTTGGAGGAGCAGGCGGTGGAAGTCTTATCGCGTCAGGATCTAGCGGCTTGTATTCCCCATCCTCCAGCTTTATCAGGGGCACCATAAGACCGGCTGGGAGCTCGAAGTAAGGCATGCTAGGCATTAAGTCCTCCACGGAAGGTTCATGAATAACAGGTGCGGGTCCAAAACCTGGTGGTGGCTTCGAAAAGTCCGGCAGAGGTACGTTGCTAAATGGCGGTGGTTCGTTTGATTGAGGCACACCCCATCCCGGTGGCGGTTGGCTGAAGTTCACATCTGTGCCTATTGTGCCCGGCGGTCCGGGATGACTAGGTGGTATGGAAATGTTCTGCTGATTCTGCGAAAAGACAAAAATATTCATAAGTGGCGCGTAGAACTCCATATTACACGTTAAAATATGTATTTAGTACATATGTTTATAGATACATAAATAAAAATATACGTATAATAAAGATGCATAAAATATAATAGATATGTAATAATACGTAAGATACGTAATAAATATATAAAAATCGCGATCACATGTTTTTGAAAATATGTATCCGTTGGATATAACGCTGGATCCGTTTATATATCTTTATATATCTTTAAACAGAGACAAGAATCGCTAACTCTTTCTGGCAATCGTGCAAGTCACAGAAAAAGAATCAACAATGATATCACACCGCGTATATACTTTTCTCCTTTGCATGACTGTAAAATATATATTCTCGTATATATTCTCTTATCCCTATAAATATTAAAGTAAATCAGTAAAAATATTGCTGACTGAATAAATATAAGGAACATTTTACTGATGATCAGTGAATTATCATTGATTTTCATTGGGAACACTCCCATTTTACCGCTTAATTTTATATCTCATTAATTTTGATCCAAAAAGTAAGATTTCATTGCAAGATCTGTATATTACAAATTCATTATACACTGTGTCAAATCCAACTTTCTGCGTTTGTGGCGACGGGATTACCGACTTTCATGCGACTTGGATGCAATGACACTATCCGCCTTTGCAAATGGCATCAATAATAGAAACAGTCGCTACTATCCATTTTGATTTTTTCAGCAAGATTTTATTAATTATAGTGCTATATTTTTAACTAAACCACCAGTTATATGTATAGCATTTCAATGAAGAATATACTGATTGTACTTTAGAGATTACGTATTACAGAATCCGTATCTCAACAAAATCCGTTTAAACCATTCCGTTAAATCGTAAATCTGCTTAAACGATTAAACAAAAATTTTATTGAAATGGTTTTCATTAGGCGTTTTTAAACGGACATACGTTAAACGTTTCAATCTATATTCAAAAAACGAATCGAAGCGGGAGTAGTTTATTTGAAAAATAAATTGAAAAATAAAAAAATATATTATACCGTCATTTTGTTATATCGCAAAGATAGGGATTGTAACTTGCATTCTGTCTTAGTGACACCATATACAATATGTCAGCATAAGTTTTGAACCAAAACTAGTGAATCACCTCAGGACCTTCCCTTGTGAGTTCAAAAAACAAATATTATATAAGAAACGTTGTTAACAAACATAAAAATAACAGAGCGACAAATGTCAAATAAATAAAAACAACAGAGTCACTTGACATGATTATAAAAAGTTTAATTGTAAGTCTGTAATAAATATAATTATACTGATTGTTTTATCATACTTGCTTTATTATGGGCTTTCAATTAAACTTTAAACTATAAAAGCACGGAAAATGACTGCCGTTCTTATTTATTTGACATGTACCATATCGCACTTTTATCTTTGTAGTTTGTGTGTGTGTGTGTGTGTGTGTGTGTGTGTGTGTGTGTGCGCGCGCGCGCGCGCATGTACATATATATATATAGCATTCTTTATTATATTAATATAAAAATAATTTTTTCCAATTTAATATTGATCTGAAAAAAGTCGAAAACACAATCGAACCGTTTGACTTAATCTCCCTATGTAAATTCGACTATGTAAATTCATAGGCTATTCGTAGAATACTATAGAATATTTTACTAAAATCCCTAATAATCAGATTAAATAAATTCGTATAAATCTCACAAGAAATAGAACGCGTTGGCTCTTATTGGCTCTATTTTTCTCTTTTAATTGTATATCTAAGAGCCTAATTAAATAAAATCAATATAAATAAAATTTTAATTGAATAAAAATTGAACGCAAAAGAAAAAGGAGAACAGGATTATTACCATTTGGGGTGGTGGCGGCGGCGGCGGTGCTTTCAATTGCTGATCTATTGCTATCTTTTGCTGCTCGATATTCTGGATTTGTCTGAGCGCATGTGTAACGAACGCTTGATGTTGCGCTTGATAGTTATCGAACGTTTGCTTCGTTGACGCCGTAATGGGTGTGATAGCGTTGGCATACTGCGCTACCAAACTAGCTTGGTATTCCGACCAAGAAGCACTCGGCTGCTTCAACTTATCTATGATTCCTTCGTCGAAGTAATTGTTCTTCGACTCCCACAAGCTCAACAGTTTGTTTAGCTTATTAAGCTGTTCTTCAGATGCGGCTAGTGAGGTGTTACAGAACATGGGCACAACAACACTTTCCATCGCCTTACGAAGATCCATAGATTTCTTTCTTGCACTGAAGAAGTTTCCAATTAAATATCATCCACGCTCGTGGTTACATAACATGATAACTTATGACACATCGTCGTTTAATGCAATCGTAAAGTAGGCACGAGTGTCTCTTGGAGCAATCGGGAAATGTTAGGGACAAGAATTTTTAGGATTTCGAGATCTTGAGGAGAAATGATGGAATATTTGCGAAATTATTCGGAGGACGGATGCCACAAGAGCGCAAGAGAGAGAAAGAGAAAAAAGCCGTTTCTGAGCAGAATTATTACGACAAAGAAGTTGCCATCGCAACGGACTCGTGCCATTCTGTCTTATACGTGATGCATTATACTAACCAGTGATGCAAGACATCATTCACCAGATAAATAATGTGCAGTTTGTGGCTAAAAGTTGTTCCCTGAATTACTCTGAAAGAAAAATTCCAGAATATAGACACGCACGTGCGCTCTAATCGGCGAAAACCGCTCGCTCATACGTACTTCTTCAGCAAATGATCGGCGACTACTTGATTGCTCTGTGGCGTAATTGAGTTTTGAAGTATCCAGGCCTTTCCCGCGCTTATGCTGTCCTTCGTGCAGCTATCGATGATCGGTTGCAGTACCGTGTCAAACGCAGCCAGATCTGTGTTTGTGCTTTGCGCACTGTTTTGCAGCGCCGTTTCCTGTGCCTGCCTCACGGCGTCCTCTACTCTTCCCTGCTGTTGCGCCATCAGCGCAGCATGTTGTGCAGCCAGGTTCTGTTCTGATTGTCTGACTTGGTCCTGCAACGTTGTCTGCTGCGACTGTAGATTCGCCAGTTCATTCTGGAGCCACGCGGGTGGGCCCCCGATGTTAACCGCTTGCGCGACCCCGGCGATCGGTGGGTTCACACCTCCCATGCCGGAAACTGGTCCGATTCCGGGCGGCCCTGCATTTCCCGGCCCCCCGATCTGTCCAGGCACGCCAGGCAAAACGGGACCGCCTTGGCTTCCGACCGGTCCGATTCCGACCACCGGATTTATGCCATTGTTTTGTTGTGTACTTAGACCGGACGCAAGATTGACGTTATTCAGTGGCTGCGAGACGGTAGCGGCTGTTTGCTGCTGCTGCGAAACGTTTAAACGTGGGTCTGCATTTTGCATTGGATTTATTCCTTTTTGCTTTAAAACTGTAAACGAATGACGGTGGATTATTGTGAGATGCCTGAGTCCTTTCAATTGATATTGAGAAAAATTGTTATACAAATAGTCCGATTTTGCTTTCTTTTTTGAGTTTTTAATTTTTTTATTTGCTCTACCGAGTCTTATCTTGTACAGAAATACTTGGTTTTTTACACAAGAAAAGTATGTTACAGTGGATTGCAAGACAGTTTAGATACAATGAAGTTGGGAACTAATCAGACTGTCGAAATTTAGTTATTACCGGCGGATTCGTGGTTATTACGCGATAATATAATTAATAATTAAGAACATCAAATAATAATAAATAAAAATAATATATTAATGATAATTAATAATTATCAATAATACTAGACAAACCCGTCGCAGTAATGACGCTCAATTTTGGTGAAGTCCCAACTTTATCATGTCTAAACTATCCAGCAACTTATTGTACACGTTATATACACAGGATGTTTGACAATTCGCTACCGAGCCGCGGCGTACAGATAGATTAGGTAAAACTCAACAAAAAAAGTTTTTATTATTTCGCGAGCAACCACGTAAAGCGTTTTGAGCTATTAATTAAAAAAATTGTTGAGTGATCGCGCACTATGCGAGTACACGACACTTGCCATCGTGTACTTGTAGATTTGGTCAAACTGAAGAAAAAAGTCCTCTACCACTTTGCAAATAACGCGTAAATTTCCGAGTTAATAATTAAAGAAGATTGGCGGACGAACACGTGTAATTTTCTTCTTTAAATCTTCTTTAACTAATAACTTGAATCATTTGTAAAATGGTAGAGGACTTTTTTTATCTGATGTAATTCACAAGCACACGATAGCAGGCGTCGCCATCAAAGTTCATGGTACTGCATAGTGTGTGATCACTCCGGTCTCTTTCAAGTAACTCAAAATCTTACATAATTGTTTGCAAAATGGTAGAGGACTTTTGTACAGAGCTTAACCTAACCTACCTATATACGCCATGGCTCTGTAGTAAGTTATCAGATATTCTGTATATAAACTCTTTTAATTGCTATTGTGCTCTTTTCTACTCTTGCCTTTGCTCTCGAGTTTTCTTCATATTTCAACGGTATTAGACTACTTTACAGGGCACGCTATTACAGAAGTGAAGCTCAAAGCAACATATTGACAATATATTTAGACTCCATATTTAAATAAGCTCCAGTAAAAGTGTCAAAGCTACTTGTCTTCTTGAGATCACCATTGCCAAGGAATTCTAAGGATATATTTACAGTGCGAGAGTATTCAGCTTAACAAATAGCGATCCCAAGATCTTGAAAGGAAGTGTTTTCCCTATTCCATGTGCAATAATGTATAGTTGCAATGATGAGATCTGTTTCACCGATATGGTTTTTCAAAGTCATTCTATTACTTGTTGTACAAAGCGTGTTATCTTTTTTATGCTTCTCGACTGAACTGTAGCTGTTAAGGGGATATGTGCCACTTACTGGCTTGCTCCGTGGTCACTTTGTACTGATAGTAGTTGAAGTGCTCCCCGCCGAACAGGAAACCAAACTTTGGGTTGTCCTTCTGCTTGTTCTTAGTCATCTGCTCAAATTCTGGTCCGTTGCGCGCGACAAACTGCGCCAGCTTGTCAATGATGTTCCGTAACTCTGTATCTGTGCGTCACACGAAATCAAGAATCAAGTTAGGTGATCGAGGTAAGTCGAGTTCGCGGTATAAAACACGTACAAGCTCGTAATCACGTCTAAATTTAGCTACTATCTGAGTACATTCCCGCGGAAAATGAATCGAAAATGGTGGAAATGATAAATCGCTACTCATGCAAGTCCAAAATTATTCTAACCTAAAATATTCTCGCAAGCTCATTTACATGAGATATTTTCCTTCGCGTCTACTCGCTCAACACTCGATAGCAAGTTGGTTGTAAGACACGCAGGTAACCTATTGAGCGGACCCACGCTTCGAACATGCTTTATGTTCGCCGAGTAAGGTCAAGCGCAGGTAAAAAAAACGACGAAATCACAAGCATGACGACTGTCACGTAGTCGCAGGTAATATATGAGAATGCGGGATTGGTGCACCGTAATAAGGGTGCTCTGAACGAAACTGAGAGAGAACGTGCTGCGGTAGCGCACTGCGGCCAAAGCGGCGGTGTAACACAGAACAGGGTGCTCACCTGCAGGGGCCTGGTCCATCGTAGCGAGTCCTAGTCTCTGATCACGTGAAAAGTGCCCGGTGCGTGTTCACTGCTCGTGCAGCCGTTATTTCATATATAAACGGAAAACAGCACTGTGGATCATTATTCCTTCACGGCGGGCTTGACAACGCGCTACATATCGCCATTACGATCTTCGCGGCGCCTTTGGTATTGCCAACTTATATTTTCCGTAATATCAGAAAGGAGACGAGAGTGACACCGCATTGGCCGTTGGGGTGGAGAAAACGGCGAGAGTGCAGAGAGTGCAGTCGGAACACGCACACTCTGTGCTCCCGTCGCCATAGCGAACTCTGGGTGCTTACGATAACAAGAGTAGAGCGAGTGAGATTTGGATCCGAGGGAATTGTTACGCCCACAATAGGTACTATATAAGGAAATTCGAAAGTAATAAAGGCTGCGTTCTGAAATGCACTGCCAGTACTGAAAATCTATAGTTCATGTTACGTATATTAGAAAATCTATAGTTCATGTTACGTATAGGATTTCAGTACGGCAGTAAATTTCGGAACGCAGCTAAAATTAGTGACTTACGTGGACGGCCAACAGAGTGATGATTGGGAGCGGTGCACTTGGCACGGTGCATTTAGACACAGCCAATCACAGCACCGTGTGATTAGAGACATTTGTAGGGTCCCTTGGAACAGCGACTTGTGATTGGACTATGTACAATTGCCCAGTGTCCAACTGATATACACCCGTGATGACTCCACTTTTGAGTCACTCTGCTTTTCACCGAGTTTACCCTGGGTCTTCGGAGTCTGGCGAAACGATCGATGAATCTGGCGAGAAATCAGCGCTGCTCGTCTTTCTGGTTCGGTCTCGATGTTTCAGCGCTGCGCGGGATGATGCGGCCCGCGATTCTTAATTTCGGTTTTGCAATGTTCGAAGTATAGAGGATGGGCAAGAGTAATTACTACACGTTCTCTTTAAGACTAATATATTACAAGAATTACCAGCGAAAATGATTACAAGAATAATTATAAGAAAATGATCGCCTTCTCTACCGATGCGCGCGTTTTTACACGTTCCTTTATTGCTGAGAGTCATTTTCTGATTGGCTGATGGAGTCATGGAGAGGGAAGAGATTCATTCCATCGATATGATGTCACCGCGTCGATGTCGCCGCGTCGGTGTCCTGAGTGGTGTTTGGATTCAGTTTTCATGCTCCTGTTATGTTAGCAGCGGGACTTCTTATCGCACTGAGCGATTACGGTTTCTCTAGGTTGATCTATCGAGTTTTAAGACTCTCTAACGGCACGCAGCATTCGGCATTATAATTTTAATTATAATGGCTGCATTCAGCAGACTCAACAGTTGCACAACAGTTGAGTAATTTGTCAATGTAATTGGTCTAGATTTAGGGATCTAATAGCAAGAACCAATAATCGTTGATTGCGCTCACTGAGCGCTTTTTCTACTGAATGCGCCCAATGTTTTAACGCACGCGAATATACACATGCGCACGTACTTATGTCTAAGTAATAGGGATAAAATATTTAGTGATGTCTGAAATCAGACAAGTCGGCCTCCGGTCTATAATAATATATTATTAATGTTTTAAAATAGATCCGGACGTTACAGAATAGTATAATCACCCATCTATAACTATAATATTCTATGGTCTGCTCTTGCTCCTGCTCTTGCAGTCTCATGAGGTTTATTCGAGTTACTTGTACTATTCACACTTTTACACCTAATGCCCGTTGCACACTAGTGCACCTCATACAACACAAATTTTCCAAAATATATTCTGAAGATGCTTTTAGGACGAAAAGATGTCATCAGAATATTTTTAGGATGTCCTTTGAAGATGTGGGTTGTCTGAAAATAGCTAATATCCAATAAGTTTATTCGCATTAATTGAACTTTTTATACTTTCACACTTAGTGCACATTAATTCTTTAGGGGTTCTAAAAATGGCGACATGTTTTCCGTTCGTGTGACTACGGATTAAGATTGAGATTGAATTAAAAATTAGCCAATCAGAGCAAAACTTACTAAGCTCAAGTTTGGTGAACTTTGCTCTGATTGGCCAATTTTCAATTCAATCTCAATCTTAATCCGTAGTCTGATACGGGCTTTACGAGTGTAAATGCAATTCTGATACACTTTTCACTCTTGCTTGGGATCAAGTGTAAAAGGTATATTAGAATTGCATTTACACTCGTAACACGAACGGAAAACATGACGCCATTTTTAGAACCCCTAAAGAATTAATATGCACTAAGTGTGAAAGTGTAAAAAGCTCAATTAATACAAATAAACTTATTGGATATTAACTATTTTCAGACAATTCACACCTTTGAATGTCCTAAGAATACTCTGATAACGTCCCTCCGTCCTGAAAATGTCTTCAGAATGTATTTTGGAAAATTTGTGTTGTTTGAGGTGCACTAGTGTACAACGAGCATTAGGTATAAAAGTATGAAAAGTACAAGCAACTCGAACAAACCTATAAACACAGGAGCAGATCAGGGGCTCGATTTTTGACGATATGCGAATGAGATACGCATGCAAAATTGTATAGTTCACGTTACGTATACTGTAGATTTTCGCATGCGTATCTCATTCGTACATCGTCAAGCATCGGACCCCAGGAGTTCGTCTCACGAACAACAGAGGATAATGTATTATATTTAAAGTGTATTAATATTTTATCTTCTTTATTTAAAGAATTATGTAACATATTATTTCAATTTATTAATTATTTGAGATTCTCAAACTCTTCTTAAACAAGGACTGAACCTGTATTAATAGTTATTACTTGAAACTTGATCAGATGATCAGATTGCAATTACCAAAGATTGCAAAGAGCTTGATTAATTTATTTTAATTGAACCATATGAAATACATATTATATATAATTAGGACCCGACAACGGACATACATCGATCCAATAACCAATAGCGAATTTATTTTCTAGGGACAGTACATCACTAGCTAGTAACCTTAAAAAGTGCAATCTTGATGCATCCACGAGATGCATTCAACTACATCTGTTGCAAATTAAAGAACGCAACCTAGCTGTAGTAAGCTTTAAGCCGTAAGAAATTAACCAATCACAATTGATTATTCCTCTATAATTCCACTATGATTGATCAATTTCTTAAGACTTAATGGCTCCTGCACACAGGATGCGGTAATGCTTGCCGCGCGGCGGAAGTTCACGCGACAGCCAATCAATATGCTGCTTTCCGTAATAACCTTCTAGCTCTTACGGAAAAACAACATATTGATTGGCTGTCGCGCGGACTTCCGCCGCGCGGCAAGCATTACCACGTCCTGTGTGCAGGAACTATTAAAGCTTATGGCTTCTGCACACAGAACGCGGTAATGCTTGCCGCGTGACGGAGTTTGCGCGACAGCCAATCAATATGCTGCTTGCCGTAATAACCTTCTAACTCTTATGGAAAAACAACATATTGATTGGCTCTCGCGCGGACTTTTGCCGCGCGGCAAGCATTATCGCGTCCTGTGTGCAGAAGCCATTACTACACCTATTTTAGGGTACGTTCAGATTCCCTACCCGGGTGCACTCTAATACTAGAAGTGCTATAGTATATGTAACATATACTATAGTGTTTCTAGTGATAGAGTGCACCCGGGTAGGGAATCTGAACGCACCCGTAGATAGGGACTTGTATTTAAGGTCTCTTTGGCCGGTATTTATAGTCGAATTTTATTTCAAAACCGTCTTAAGAAATGTCTTAAGATGCAAACGGCTTTGTGATTGGTTCATGACATCTTAAGACAGTACTTAAGATGATCTTAAATATAAGATCGGACTATGAATACTGGCCTTTAAGTTCGTCTTTAGATGCTCTGTAGCCAATAAAATGATCCGTAGAACATCTGAAGATGAACTTAAATATAAGGCCTGACTATGAATACTGGCTTAACTTTGAGTTGCCGTGCAAGTGCAAAGTCCTTCTATCTTCCGTTATTGTATCGCCGTGGATAAACTCAATTCGGTTCGGTTTCGTGCGAGAATCTGTGAGTTTTACGTGTATTCCGCTTGTTTCGTCGTGATTTATCAATTCTGACCGTTTGCTGTTAACGTGATTTCAGATTTATTACAGGTAATTCTTCCAATAATATTCGATTTTCCGCTTTTGAAACGGCATTCAGCCTTATTTTATGTTTTAAAGCATGTGTCGCGCATACGATCGTTTGTACCAACGATGATGCACATATTTATCACCAATTCGGCCATTTCGTGTATCAGGATTTTGCGTGCGTTCGTTTAGTAGAAATAGTAGACGGTAAATCGCGGTTTCAGAAAATCGATGGTCAACAAGTGCAGGTTAGGTTACACCATAGTACAGCCAAGCTTCCTTCCTTCCTTCAATACTTGGCTAGAGGTGCTGCCACGGTTCGTACCTTAACGCCATTACTCCGACATACAGCCAAACTTGTCTTGCACGTTTTTGCCGCTTTCGAACGTTATTAGTAAAAACTATTTTTGTTTTGATGTCCTCTATATCTCTGGAGGTTTCTGAAAAAGACTAAAAAATGTAAACATATCTATGCTATTATTTTCATATGTAAATAATATGCCGCAAAATGGTTCTGATGAAATCTCTTATAAAAAAATAAAATTACACAATTATTCCGTAAGAACACATTTACTTTTGCCGCTTTAGCACACATATTAGCAAATATTGCTTCAGCTATACACTTTAATGTAATTTAATTCTATTTTTCAACGTGCTTATACTACACGCTCGGGTCAGCAGTTCGTATGGTGTATCTATATGCGCAATCGTTATTTATACACTATATAATAGATCACTTTCTATAATTTGATTAGACATGCGGTTAATAATCTGTCTCATAGGATAAAAAGCTACCCATTATGATCCAAAATCATCCATTATGATTTATCTTATAAGTATGATGTTACACATGAACTATATGTATAGCAGTTGTAAGATTTGATTGATTTAATGAGAATAGTAAAGGATATATCTTTTTATAAATAGTAAAGAGTAACGGAGAGGCAGGTATCTTTAATTTTTTTAATCTTGCCAAGCTTGTGTGCCTGTTGTAAGCCTTGAATGAAATTGTCTTTGATACTGATTGATTCTGATAACAATGGTTGACAGCATTCAGTTTTTCATGCACTGTGAAACATCCATAAAAAATTGTCAAACATAACTCTGATGATAAAATAGATAGATTGAATCATGACAGGATACATTCTGTAAAGAATCTTTTATAAAGAGTTATATTTTAAATAAGATATACACCCCAATAATGTGTGATATTATAAAATATTCTGCATATAAAATATTGTATAATTTCATGTCTAATTTGTTTCAGCATTTGTGTACACTTTCTGGCTCTCTCTCTCTCTCTAGTTACATTTTATTTATTATAAAAATAAGATGACTGAGATGTCTGTAATAGGTTAAGTATATATAATAGATATTTAAGGTATTTATATATCAACATAGTGTCCCATGTGTTCCCACAAAATATTATATTCCATTATAGTACGATATAACTTATATCCAATTATCAGATATTGTCACATGGACAAATAAGCTTCTCTCAATAACATTAATTGAAATATACCATTAAAAATATGCAATAAATCTAATATATCCGTAAAAAAAGTATTCAATTCCTTTAACATTTTGAGACTTGATATTTACACACATACACACTCACAACACACCAAGAATAGCGCTCATATCTACTTAAATTCTTCCAGAAATGCCAGTTGCGTCCGAGGTAAAGTCAAGCTGGGCCGACGAGGTCGAAGAGGAAGGAGGAGTGCTGCCCGTACCCTCAGAGGTCTACGAGAACGGCCACAAAATACTTACTGAATACAAATACAATCAAGACGACAAGAGGGTGAAAGTGGTGCGCACCTTCAAGGTGGAACAACGCGTAGTGTCAAAGACGATCGCGGCGCGTAAGAATTGGGACAAATTTGGGGACTCTGAAGACGATAGGCCGGGGCCTAATCCAGCGACGACTGTTATCGGTGAAGATGTCTTTATGCAATTCATATCCAGTAAAGAGGAGGAGAACAAGGTGGAGGAGGATTCGTTGGATAAACTGAAAAGCATGGGTGACAAGGGTGTCGTCAAGTGCCGTAATTGCAACGGTGACCATTGGACGTCCAAATGTCCGTACAAAGACACTGTTCTCGCTGGAGGTAAGTGACGACCTGAACTGCAAACGTCGATCCTAGTATTTTAGCCGGCATATCGGTACACGATACGTTCTTTATTTCGGCAAATCTCTAAGCGTACGCTCTCCTCTGTTCCAGGAAAAGTGCCAGACGACAAGAAACCGCTTGTGAACACGGCCGTACCAGGTGCAATGGTAGAACTTAAGCCGCAAGGTGGCAAGTACGTGCCGCCCGGTATGCGCGACGGCGGCAACAAGCGCGGTGATTCCATGCAAATGCAGAGACGAGACGACACGACCGCAATCCGAATCTCCAATCTCTCGCAGAGCACCACTGATGCAGATCTGGATGAACTCGTAAAACCCTTCGGGTCCGTGGTAAAGCAATTCTTGGCCAAGGAGAAACTTTCCAATCTCTGCAAGGGCTTCGCATACGTTCATTTCAAACACAGGGCAGACGCAGCGAGAGCGATTACAACTCTGAACGGTTATGGCTACGATCACCTTATTCTAAGTGTAGAATGGTCAAAACCGCAAGTTCAGAGTAACTAAGATTGAGGACTGCTTTTATATTTATTATTGTACATAATACCATTACATTTATTAATGTACATAATACCATTAAAATGAACCGCCGTTCAAGATTTAATTTCTCGGGGTTTTTTCTTTCTATGTCAAATAAAATATTGTTGACAGAAAAACCTTTGTTTTAATAATTCTGATTGTTATCAACTGATAACAACGGATTTTTTAATAATTTTTGACATCGAAATATAACAAGTGCAAAGCTAAAGGTGCCTTTTCATGCTTACGCTTGACGCAAAATTTTAATGTCAAAACAGGTCATGTGATCGAAATCGCTACTGGATATAGGGCGATTTCGATCACGTGACTGTTTTGACCATGGACCATGGACGTAGGAATATCTGGACAGAACGTATTTTTATGGGCGCGGGATGTGTAGCCAGCGCGGTGAAGGAAAATCGGTAAGCGGACAAAATCCATAAAAAAGAGGGGACATCGTTGGCAACGTTCAAAAGTTCCTAAGATCCATAAATTTATTTCTCAAGGTTAATATCATTGTCGGACGGATGAGTACAGAGGTGTAGAGTTGTGACAGGTTTTATGTCACGGTGTCAAAAGTAAACATCACGAGAGTGAGTGACAAGTTATGGAGACAGAGAATAAGAAAGTACCAATTAGTACTAAATGTCAAAAGCCGTAAATTTGAGATAACGTTTGCATCGAGTTCATGAGCGTAAAAATAAATAGTGTGACTGCCTTTACCATAGGTCGTATTATATAAAAAAATAACGTTATCTGAAATTTACGGCTTTTGACATTTGGTACTAACCTTCTTCTTCTTCCACAAGATAGCACGAGGAATTGCCGATTCACAAAATTTGGTATTAACCTCTGTTTCCATAACTTTTCGCTCACTCCCGTGATGTTTAGTTTTAACATCGTAACATATAACCTGTCACAACTCTACATCTCTACACCTCTATACCTCAGTTGTGTTGATAATAAGAATGTTAAAAAAGGTAAGTAAGAAGTTAATATACAAAATTATAATAAATTTATACACATACAACACAAAGGGTCTCTGCTTTTAATATTTTCACGCGATTTGCTCTCAAATTATTCGTTATTAATAAACATTCTACTTTATTCGAATAAAGTAAAAACTTCTTACTTATCTTTTTTAACATTCTTACTCTTCTTCTACTGATTGCGCGTTACATGTGAGCGGATAAACTTCTGATAAAAATACGTATGTATGAAATGTCAAACTGTCAAAATGTCACTTCTATTTTGACATTCCCGCTTGCCGGATGAATCAACAGTCATGAAAAACGATCAGCTAGAAACGGACACGGCTGGTCAAAACTTTTTAGTAACTATCGATCTGGGAAATGGTATAGCATCAACGCAACTGATGGTTCCTGCACACAGGACGCGGTAATGCTTGCCGCGCGGCGGAAGTCCGCGCGACAGCCAATCAATATGTTGTTCTTCCGTAAGAGCTAGAAGGTTATTACGGAAAGCAGCATATTGATTGGCTGTCGCGCGAACTTCTGTCACGCGGCAAGCATTATCGCGTCCTGTGTGCAGGAGCCATTATTCTCGAAAAATATCGCATACAATATTTCTATGAAAAGCTATAATATACGTAACATGAATTATAGCTTTTCATAGAAATATCATATGTAATATTTTTCAAGAATAATGTATGATTCACACCGTGAGTCCGATGTACGACGTTCGATATCCAATAGGAGAACAGCTTTCTAATATAAAATTCAATTCTCCATTGGAAAGCTATTCTTTTATTGGATATCGGACGCAATGTGAATCCTGCCTAAGGCCCCAGGAGTGTTTGCTGAATAGAAATATTCTGTTTTGATTGATACGTTTTCATGCATCTTCAGAAATGCACCAATCAGAACAGAGTACTTCCATCCAGCAAGTAAACTAGCACGAACAAGCATCGTGTGTCACTGGCTTAACTTTGGATTTGCCATGCAAGCGCGGAGTCTTCCTATCTTCCATTATTATATCGTCGTGGATATATTCAGCTCAGTTCGGTTTCGTGCGAGAATCTGTGGAAGTTTCACGTGTATTCCGTTTGTTTCGTTGCGACTTATCAATTCCGATCGTTTGCTGCTAACGTGATTTCAGATTTATTACAGGTAATACCTTCATTGATATTCGATTTTCCGCCTTCGAAACGGAATTCAGCCTCTTTTCTGTTTTAAAGCATGTGTTGCGCATACGATCGTTTGTATTGTCAATGATTTCACATATTTATCACCAATTCGACCATTTCGTGTATCAGGATTTTGCGTGTATTAGCTTGGTAGAAATAGTAGATAGTAAATCGCGCTTTCAGAAAATTGATGGCCAACAAATGCAGGTTAGGTTATTGTATGACAAGCTTGTCTTGCATGCTTTCG
Organism: Odontomachus brunneus; assembly: GCF_010583005.1. Taxonomy (NCBI): domain Eukaryota; kingdom Metazoa; phylum Arthropoda; class Insecta; order Hymenoptera; family Formicidae; genus Odontomachus; species Odontomachus brunneus. Next base: position 2,890,715 of record NW_022639451.1, read on the forward strand.
CCGCTTTCAATCGTTATTGGCAAAAAATATTTTTATTTTAATGTCCTCTATATCTCCGCGAATTTTTGTCGATTTAATTTTACAACTCTCTATACAGAGTTTCATATTTGAGGCTTTGGCGGTGCCCATGAATATTAGTTTGGTTTCCGGGTTTGAGTCGCGTGAATTCTTTGTTTGATTCTTTATACAAGGTGTCTGATTCAATACATGCAGGGCTATGTTCAGAAATTTTACTCGATGGGTAGAGCTACTTTAATAAACCGATCATAATAAATAAATCTTAGTTCCTTTTGCCCTGATTGGCTAATTAAGTGTTACTCTACTCACCGAGTAGGGTTTCTGAATGCAGCCCAAGGTGCTTTCCAGCTACGTTACACAAAACCAATTTATTGGTCATATTATCTAAAATATCTTGTAAGATAATATGGAACCAATAAACTAGTTTTGTATAACACAGTATAACGTAGCTGGAAAGCACCCGCAATGACTTATAAAGGTAGAGCAGAATATGAAAGTAAGATCTCGTGTTTACAAAGCTTGGCCTACAATATCGCGCGTTTTATGCAATATTCTTTTTTTAATATCTTGAAACTTTACACATGTGGTTATTTGCAAAATGTTGGAAGTTCTCATACTTACCCACATAACCCGATATAACGTCTTATCCCTTGTCCACAATCTTGCTTTAATTCTTAAGCCATAAGAAATTGACCAACCACAGTTCATTTTTTTTTAAATAATCGACTGTGGTTAGTCAATTGATTATAGCTTAAAGATTAAAGCAAGATTGTGGATAAGGGGTTAGGTCCAGTTCCACAACCTCTAGTTAACTGACCAATTATTTCATTGGACTTGACCAATCGCATTTAGGCCCAGTTCCACAACTTTCAGTTAACTTAACTGGCTGGTTATTCCATTGGACTTGACCAATCGCATTTGACATTAAGAAGAGTTAATCAGAATTAACCAATCACTATTGGGACTTAACTGGTAGTTAAAATTAAACGAATGTTGTGGAACTTTGCCTTAGGCCAAGTTTTCCACAACATCTGTTTAATTTTAACTACCAGTTAAGTCCCAATAGTGATTAATTAATTCTGATTAACTCTTCTTAATGTCAAATGCGATTGGTCCAATGGAATATCCAGCCAGTTAAGTAAACTGGAGGTTGTGGAACTGGGCCTTAATGTTAAGAAGAGTTAATCAGAATTAACCAATCACTGTTGAGACTTAACCGGTAGTTAAAGTTAAACGGAGGTTGTAGAACTGGGCCTTAAAAAGTTATCAGAGAGACATCTGTATGACGTCTATGACATTTTATACACACACGCGCGCACACACACACACAGGGTGGCTCACGTAAAATGTTACAATCTAATAACTCTAAACATATTGTCCTGTCAAAAAGTTGTTCATGAGAAAGTTTTATATATTCGAGGGGCCTTTCTATGTAAACAAAAATCCACTTCCGTCTCCCCTTGAAGAAATTTCTTTCTAAATAAATAAATACAGACGTATATTTAAGTATTGCTTAAAATCAAAATAACGTTGGTGCAACCGGGCCTAAGAGATCTTAAAATAATGTTTTAAAGACGTTATATATATATATATATATATATATATATATATATATATATATATATATATATAAAACGTCTTTAAAACATTATTTTAAGATCTCTTAGGCCTGGTTGCACCAACGTTATTTTAATTTTAAGCAATACTTAAATATACGTCTGTATTTATTTATTTAGAAAGAAAGATAAAGATAAATATATATTTAAGTTTTGTTTAAAGCCAAAATAATATTGGTGCAACCAAACCTTAGAGACGTTTAAGATTACTATCTTTAAATAAAGGTAGTAATCTTAATACTATATGGAATAAACTGCAAGAGAATCGCGCGAGACTAGTTGGCTGTAATTGTGCAAAATTGACCCAACTTACACGGAGTACATTTTGAGAAAATTGAAAATGAGAATTTGATAAATGTTTAAAAAGTATAGACAGCACTGAAGTTCTCTGCAATCGCTCAAAAAGTCAAGCATAATCCATTTCTTCTTTTTAAAGGTATTTATTGATAAGCTTAACTCTTAAGAAAATGGATAAAGAAGTCGTAATAAGTAAAAAATAGTGTAACTGATAAAAATAAAAATTGATCCTTAATTAATTTTAGGCGCCCATAAAGCATGAATCTTTTTTATTTTATAGAGAAGGACATATGAGTTACTCATTGATAAAGCTTACAAATAAAAAATTACAATTTTGTGGGTTGGATTCTTGCATAACTATGGCTAATTAGTATCGCGAGGAGAAGCCATATTGAGGTAGTTTAGTTTCATCTCTGCTATTTGTAGACACGTTATGACAAGGCGTCACTTCTTGCGATGGGGTCTTGTATGTTTCACCATTCTTTATTATCTACATCTGATACGTTTTTGAAACTAATTTGGTTACCCAGTGAGAAATGACTTACCGATAGATGTCGAAAAGACGTCGATTTGACGATTTCGACGTCGATTGGAAAATCATTTCTCACTGGGTAATGAGAATTGAAATAGATAGAAGCCAATGGGTGCGTTCAGAAGACACAACTGTTGCACAACGGTTGAGTAATTAGTCAACGTAATTGGTCTAAAGTTAGGGATCTAACAGTAAGGACCAATAATCACTGACCGCTCACTGATCAGCTGTTTTCTGAACGCAGCCATTTATTGTTATTTCTCGCAGGAGATATTCTAATTCAGTCCAGGTCGATTGAAAGAATCTCATCAAGTTCATAGAAATATTTAGAGATACCAATTTATTAACTCATGATTGCCAATATATCATACAGAGTAAGTCATAGTGGATAAACCAGCTTTTTATCCTATGAGTTAGATTATCGACTGCATGTCTAATCGATATACTTGCGTATATAGATGGCGATTGCGTAAACACACCATGCGAATTGCTAGCCGCGAAGTACAAACATGTTAAAAAATAGAATCAAATTACGTTAAAGTGTATGACTGAAACAATATTTGCTAATATGTGTGCTAAAGCGACAAAAGTATGTGTTTTTACGGAATAATTGTGTAGTTTTATTTTTTTGTAAGAAATTTCATCAGAGCTATTTTGCCGCATATTATTTACATATGAAAATAAAAGCATAAATATGTTTACATTCTTTAGTCTTTTCCAGACGCCTCCAGGTCTTATTTCGATATATAAGCTTCAAAAACAAGGATATATTGGAATCATATTATATAAAAGCACACGCGCGAATGTTAAAAATATATCAACGTGTGACCGTATATAACATGTTAACAACTTATTAATATTTTTACTATAAGTGAAATGACCATCTTCCATCTTCTTACAAAGCATAACTTTTTGCAACACTGAAGAACTCAAAGGTTGCGTTCTGTTTCACGCATTATGCGCGCATTTCCTACAATATAAATATATGTAACATAAATTATAGATAAATACGCATATATTCGTGAAACGGATCGCGGCCAAAGTGAAGATCTGAAAGGCAGAACTATAAACTTACTGTGTAATAAAACCGCAGATCTTGTACGTAACACAATGTTGCAAAGAGCTACGCTTTGTGAGAGGATGGAAGGTAGTCATTTCGAGCACTTATTATGGTGAAAACACTGATAAATTGTTGACATGTTATGTACATTTACACGTGATATATTTATTTTCATACATATGTGTGTTGTTACATAATATGACTTTAATATATCTTTATTTTTTTAACCTTACATATCAAAGATCTGGAGAACGCCATGTCTGGAAAAGACTGAAGAATGTGAACATATATGCTGTTATTTTCATATGTAAAAAATATATGGCAAGATATCTCTTATAAAAAAAAGGAATTAGGCAATTATTTTATAAGAACATATATTTTTACCGCTTTAACACACATATCATTAAATATTCCTTTAATTCCTGTATTCAGTGTATCTACGCAATCGCCTTACATAATAAATCACCATCTATAAGTTGATTAGACATATGGTTGATAATCTGTGTTGTAGGTAAAAAGCTAGTTTACCCATTATGATTCATCCTACGTAAATATGATGTTACACATAAACTATACATACAACAGTTGTAAGGATTTTATGAGAATAGTAAAGGATATATCTTTTTATAAATAATAAAGTGCAACAGAGAGAGAGAGATGGGTATCTTTAATTTTTGGAAACTTGCCAGGCCTGTGTGTCTGTTGTAAGTCTTGAATGAAATTGCCTTTGATGTTAATTGATTCTGATAACAAGGATTGACTGCATTCAGTTTTTCATACACTGCGAAACACTCTTACATCCATAAAAAATTGTCAAACATAACTTTGATGATAAAATAGACAGATAGATTGAATCATGACAGTACATTCTGTATCCTACTTATAAAGAGTTATATTTTAAATAAGATATACACCAATAATGTGATATAAAATATTCTGCGTATAAAATTGTATAATTTCATGTCTAATTTGTTTCAGCGTTTGTGTACACTTTCTGGCTCTCTCTCTTGTTACGTTTCATTTATTATAAAAATAAGATGACTGAGATGTCTGTAATAGGTTAAGTATATATAATAGATATTTACATAAGATATTTATATATCAACATAATGTTCCATGTACTCTCATAAAATATCATATTCCATAGTACGATATAACTTGTGTAACATCCATTTATCAGATATTGTCACACGGACAAATGAGCTCGTCTGAATAACATTAATTGAAGTATACCATTAAAAATATATCTAATATATCCGAAAGAAAAGTATTCGATTTTCTTTACATTTTGAAACTTTATATTTACACACATACACACCCACAAACGCACTAAGAACAGCGCTCATATCTATTTAAAATTTTCCAGAAATGCCAGTTGCGTCCGAGGTAAAGTCAAGTTGGGCTGACGAAGTCGAAGAGGAGGGAGGAGCGCTGCCCGTGCCCTCAGAGGTCTACGAGAACGGCCACAAAATACTTACTGAATACAAATACAATCAAGACGACAAGAGGGTGAAAGTGGTGCGCACCTTCAAGGTGGAACAACGCGTAGTGTCAAAGACGATCGCGGCGCGTAAGAATTGGGACAAATTTGGGGACTCTGAAGACGATAGGCCGGGGCCTAATCCAGCGACGACTGTTATCGGTGAAGATGTCTTTATGCAATTCATATCCAGTAAAGAGGAGGAGAACAAGGTGGAGGAGGATTCGTTGGATAAACTGAAAAGCATGGGTGACAAGGGTGTCGTCAAGTGCCGTAATTGCAACGGTGACCATTGGACGTCCAAATGTCCGTACAAGGACACTGTTCTCGCTGGAGGTAAGTGACGACCTGAACTGCAAACGTCGATCCTAGTATTTTAGCCGGCATACCTGTACACGATACGTTCTTTATTTCGGCGAATTTCTAAGCGCACGCTCTTCTCTATTCCAGGAAAAGTGCCGGACGACAAGAAACCGCTCGTTAACACGGCCGTACCAGGTGCGATGGTAGAACTTAAGCCGCAAGGTGGCAAGTACGTGCCGCCCGGTATGCGCGACGGCGGCAACAAGCGCGGCGATTCCATGCAAATGCAGAGACGAGACGACACAACCGCAATCCGCATCTCCAATCTCTCGCAGAGCACCACTGATGCAGATCTGGATGAACTCGTAAAACCCTTCGGGTCCGTGGTAAAGCAATTCTTGGCCAAGGAGAAACTTTCCAATCTCTGCAAGGGCTTCGCATACGTTCATTTCAAGCACAGGGCGGACGCAGCGAGAGCGATTACAACTCTGAACGGTTATGGCTACGATCACCTTATTCTGAGTGTAGAATGGTCAAAACCGCAAGTTCAGAGTAACTAGGATTATGACAAATCTTGTGGACTCTTTTTGTATTTATGCTTGTACATAATATCTTTAAATTGATTTCCGTTCAAGAATTTAATTCGTCGGCTTTTTTCCCTTTCTTTTTCTTTTTCAATTTGATGTCACATAAATTTTTACTGACAAAAATCTTTGTTTCAATAATTCTGATTGTTATTAACCGAACACTTTTTCACCAATCTTTGACTTCGAAATATGACGAGTGCAAAACTCATTTTGTTGCAAAACAGCTTTGACTTTCTTACATTATATTATGTTCTTAAAATTTTATGTATTCTGTGAGCACAATATGTGCTTCTTCCCTTCTAAAAAATAAAAGACAATCGCAGGGTACGGTAAAAATATAAACTACATTAGTTTAATTATTAAAAGGAATTCGTAAGAAAATAGGAACTCGTATTCACTTGGCGATACAGTTTGAATATTTTTTTTTTTCTTGATGTAGTTTGAAACGTAGCCGATGTTCAATGAGACATGATTTTAAATAATTTTTAGGAGCTCTGTTATTGGACATCGGTGGTTGTGTTCCAAACTGCGTTGAGGAAAACAGTTGCACTGTTCAAAATACCGATGAATTTTTATATTTGATCAAAAAACATCCAATAAAAAATATTGCTTTATAATTTTTTGGTTTATCTAATGAAATATCATTATGAAATGTTCTATTAAATTTAATCAGATATCCTGATCGGATATAAAAATTCATCGGTATTTTGATCGGAAATATACATTTTTTAATTTTTTTATTGTCTAATTTCTTTCAATGTGGCGATTCAGTTTAAATATTTTTTTTCTTGATGCAATTTGAAACGTAGCTGATGTTTAATGAGACATAGTTTTGAATAATTTCCAGAAGTTCTGTCATTGGACATTGGTTGTGTTCCGAAATGCATTGAGAAAAATATATCAAATCATTTTGAAAAATGTTCATGAGAAGGTACTACATGCTCTTACGATATCAAAATCAAGATGATGCTTCGATTAATACTCTGTATCAACGAATCTATTTAATGATCTATCTATTTTGTTATTTAATGCTAAATACGTGTTGAATTTTTGATTACTCAATCAACTGTAACTGAGTATAAATATTGCGTTTGGATGCCAACTGGAAATTGGATTGTCTCATTTGGCATTGAATATATCATGTGTATGAGCATTGCAGGATGAATCCTTCATCTTCTGTTCCATATCTACATTTCACGACTGATGCACGTAAAAAGTAAACGAATAGAAGTTTTCTTTCGTTATAATTTTATCAGAGACTTTTAAAGTGCAAGATATCTTCTTCTTGCTTTTGATATCGCGATATACTTCCAGTTTTATAAATTGTAGCCATCCCGTTTATTCCCGCAATGAAAGAATTAGGTCGGGAGCCACTTGTGGCGATATAACTATATACTGTATATGTAGAAACCTTATATCAACAAATAAAATGTAACTTTTTACTTGCGTAATGAATTTATTTGCTCACTTCTCTTCGATCGTCGAATCATAAGATTTAGAAAGAGGTAAGAGGACCATTGGTGATAACATTGAAATGTGGGAGAAATTCGTCGGACCGAGAGCAAATGTGCGAGACGTTAGCTCTGATCTTGCAGCCTTCGCTTATCACGTCGACGTTAGAGGTGCGTAAGTCGCTTAGTATAGACAGTTTTATTTCAGTATATTACATAGATTATATTGAATCACAATGAATATAATTACATTTGGATTTGGCCGCGCGGCATTTACGAGTAAGACTTAGGTACATATTTCCGGAATCGTAACATTACGTCTAATACAACCTTACACAATGGCTTATATAAGACTCCTTGAGAAGGTACATCCATCGCTAATTACAATATAATACATTCGCCGCATCGCTTCGTTCGGGACCAGTTTCGTCGCGACGACGCGCAATTTTTTCATCCAGAAGTGTAATCCACAAGTCGCGTTGGTTTTCGAAAAAGGAAATAAAAATATCAAGAGCAAACCGATGACCTCTCACGCAGGCTAAACAATGAAATGTTACTGGAAATAGGAGTCAAAAGACAGAACATCGCATGCAGCCTCTCGTGTTTACTTAACGCGCGATTAATCTCGAACGACGATGAACGGTGGAAATAGCGGAAAATCTGGTCGAAGCACACATTCGTTGGTTTCGGAGGTATTAGCAAAAGTACGAAAAATCATTTTTCTTCCAAGTTTGAAAGAAAAAATAGTTACGTCGTTGGGTCCATATATACATTGAGAGAAAAAATAATTGCACACACAGTAACAATAATCTAACCATAAATTATGTTCGTTTTTGGTCTCAAACGTATTTCCATAATACATGCAAATCGAAGGACGTTGTATAATAGTCATCGTGAAATATTATTAACAGTCCTCAATTTTAATTATATTAAGACTCCTGATCAGTCATTGCGGCTATATTGGATTGTTGATGTCAGAAGTGAGGAAAACCATGTCCAGAATTCCTGCGAACTATAGCTAAATAAAAAGATATATCATTCAAATAACACTTGCAATCTGTTCTACTTGTGAAATTCCCCGAATATTCCTCTTTTTCCGAAATAACTTATTACGTAATCGTAAAATAAATATGACAAATCGCCTGTTTTGACAGAAAATTAGCTGTGTCGACTGAATAACTACTTACATGCATTAAATATCACAATAGGCATCCGGAGCATCCCTATATTTCCATAATTGTATCACATGTGACATGCACGCACTACACTGAGTAATAACGTTGTAGTTCGTAGAAAAAAATGGATCGTCTGTTTACATCATTAGGTCCATTTGTTTTCGATGAATTTTGCGTTAGTGCAATAAGTTAGAGAGAGACAAGTATACCTTCCTTCACTCTAACTTATCGCAGTGGTCTGCATTTTATACACCGAGGTTACATTCTCTAAAACGTCTTTTTTAAGGAAATTTTACTTGATATTCTATAGTATATGTAATGTGAACTATAGATATTGAGTAAAATTTTCCTCAAAAAAGATGTTTTAGAACGCAATAGTTTGCTCATCATTTTACCCTTAATATCCAAACAGCACTAATCTCCACAGGCATCCTAAGGACATTCTGAGAACGTCCCTACGTCCTGAAAACGTCTCCAGGACATCCTCTGGAGATCTGTGCTGTCTGGATAATCATGTCGTCACCATCAATGCGGAGTTCTCGGCTGACTGATCAGAAATCTTAATTAATTGTTACCAAGTGAACATCTTTTATGTCTAATCGTTCACTTTGGATGTGACAAGTGCAATGTCCATCATATCGTCAGGACGGCTTCGACATTTTTATATTGTATTACATGGCGAAACGAACGCCATTCATGTCTCCAGTCGCAAGGTATCATTGATGCGGATTTGGACGAGCTCGTCAACGTCAACTCTTTGGATCCGTGGTGAAGTAATTCTCAGGTCGGTATTTATAGTCGGATCTTATATTTAAGACCGTCTTAAGTTCATCTTCAGATGATGTACAGATTATTGGCTACGGAGTATCTGAAGGAGAATTTAAGACGGTCTTAAATATAAGATCCGACTATGAATACCGGCCTTAGTTAAAGAGAAGCTGTCCAATCTCGGCAAGAATTTTGCCTACGTCCACTTCAAGCATACAGCTGACGAGAGTGATCGCCACTTTGTATGGTTATAGCTACGATCGTTTCATTTTAAGCGCAGAATGTTCGAAACTGCAAGTACAGAATATTTAAGATTATGGCAAATTCTGACCCACATAGTGTGTTCATTGACGTCGAGTGCAAAACTCATTTTATCACCAAAATGAAACTTTCGATGTATGATATTAAAAACAGGAAGAATAATAATGTTCCCTATCGACGAGTCTATTTAACGCTAAATGCGAAATGAACTTTCGATTATCCAATTGATATAAGTATTGCATTTGGATACCAACTGAGAATTGGACTCTCATTCGTTGAATATACTACGTGATTGCAGGACGAATCCTTCATCTTCTGTCCTACAAACCTTTACGATTTATGCACGTAAAAAGTATAGACGTCCTCCATTATAATTTTATATGATAGACTTTCAAATTGTAAAATAATTGGAATATCTTCTTCCCGCTTCTGATATTACGATATACTTCCAATGTATTTATAAATTCGTAGCTATCCAAAGTGAATTAATAAGTTAAATTAAATTGAATTAAATTAAATTTAATCAATAACACTTATACGAGACCGCGACAAATTAATATCTTGCACGAGATGTCCGTTTCGATCGAATGCGCCGCTATTTCTGTCGCTTATCGTCGTTAAAAGCTGGTCCACCAATCGCGTCTGTCGTTCGGGCTACCTTCGTGTGTGATATAACATCTACATTTATTCATTTATTCATTCAACACTGCGGAGAACTGTACGGGCGCGATTTTTCGCTACCGTCGTGAAATAAGAAGCGCGAGATTAAACGGAACACCCTCTCTATGGCCGGACTAAGCACTCAACGTCTCATTAAACACAAGAACGCCACGCGAGTTTCCGTAAATGTAGATTACGTAGCGCCGCACAGATTGATCGGGCTTCCTCTCGCGCGATGAATCTGGAACACGCTGTAGCGATCCAATTATCCGGAAATACAGTCGGCAATTGAAAGATCGGACAGCTGGAAAATGTACGATTAAAATTAGCAGCAATCTCCATCGAACTGGCGCGGTATTTCTTTCTCTTTCTGTCTCTCTCTCTTTCTCCTTCTCTCTCTTTCTCTTTTCTTTCTTTCTTTTTCCTTTGCACATATTTCGTTGTAAAATAAATTGTAATGCATACCGGATGGTCCAAAGTATATCTCAACAAGAAACACGAGGTTCTCATATTGGCGATGATCGACGGGTATTTTCAAAATTCGTGATAATATAACATGTCAGAAAAACGAGGAAATCTTCGATTCTCTCTCTCTCTCTTTCTCTAGTCTAGTTTACAACGACCGTTTAACACTAGAACTAATCGATAATTAACGACCTATTTTTATCAGAGCAGTTAAAACGACAGATTTTTTTAAAAAAGTACGTAATATAAGGGAAAAAATGTTTACTTACTTCATTTAGTTCTACTCAGTTAATTAAAGACACAAAATGTATCGTTATAAATTTGGGTAATTTTTATAAGATATTACGCACACCTCTCCTATGCTCTCATATTTTTGACTACTTTGATAATTTTATATGTAGAAAAATGCATTTACACTGCATTCAAGTGAACGTTACTTGTTTCAAATATTTCAGCATAGAATATATGTATTCTATGTTGAAAGTTTATAAATATTCGTACTTAAAGAAATCGAAACAATAAAAATGGAAGAATACAATCTCTTGTCTTCTTTTCTTTCAGTTCGGTTTTACATTCAGAAATTTAAATGTCTAGGATTAGACATACATAGAAAAAAATAGAACATAGAAATAGAAAAATAGAATATAGAAATAGATTGCATAGAAAAAAAATTAATATCTACTTAGAACTGATATACTCAAATTAACAATAATTGTTTCATATATGAGCAACGATATATAATTTTGTTTATAGGAATTTTAAAATTTTGAATTTCAACAATGTTATAGTTTGATTCGAATATCATAATAGTCTTATAAGAAGTGCAATATGATTATTTGGATGACAATAGTATCTTCTTCCGACATTTAAAAACGTTATATTCTCAATCCAATATTTTTTGTGCTTCCCATTCATAAAAATTATTTATATATTTTTCTTCGTTATAAAGAAAATATATATATCATACCTAAAATATATATTTCATATACAAAATGAAATGTATTGTATGCTTACCTTCGTTTAACGCTATGTAATCTCATTTTACGATTTATAAAAAAACGAAAATATTTAAAGAAATTATTGTAAAAAATTAAAATATTTTCAAAACAAAAGTGTTCTTTTTTCTCCGCTTCTCTCAGCAGTAAGATGATCTTTTTCTGTGTGTAGTGTTAATATGCATGCCCCCTTCCAACTAATAACTTCCTATTAAATTATCTTAATCTCTCGGCGTTACGTGCAAACAATAGTGAATTTAATTGACACGACATGTCTTCTTACGTAATTGCACACTGTTCGCGTGCATCGTCAACATCAAGACGATTTAAAATAATAATAAAGATGTCATTATTTAATATGTACGTATCAAACGATCGAAGTAAGCTAGCACTTTCTTTTTTCTGTTCGATCTGTTCGAGCGTCCCTACTGGCAAATCCGCTTTACATTACATCTGACTTTTCTTTTAATTTCTTTACTTTTTTTTGGTCCAGCCGGTACATATACATGCATTTGGGTCTGCCTCCTGAATTAAGAATTGTCTACTATTTTTCGTCAAGACGCACGGAAGTCATACGCCGTACAGAGCGATGTTGCTTTATCACGTGACGTTGATCTCCTCGTCCTCCTCGTTCTCCGTGTGCTCCTCGGGCCTCTGAGGGCTCGTGAGCGGACTGACGTCACTCAGGTCCATCCTCGGCCTATCGCCGTCGGCGTCGCTCAGATCCGGATTCGGGTTGTTCTTGTTCGGTAACGTTTGCTCGCGCGAACCGCCGGTCGCCAGCAGCTCCCGTTCCTTGCTGTTCCTCCACTTCATACGTCGATTCTGGAACCAGATCTTCACCTGCGAACACAAGGCGTGCGCCCGACATGGAGCCGTTAACAGTTTGCGGTGAAATCTGATCGTGAGGGTATCTCTCTCTTCCTCCCTCACACTGAAAGAACAAGCTTTTTGGTAATTTAACCAAATATCTCAACTGCAAATGGATCGTTTGTTGATATGGCACAGCATAGTGGGAACGAATGATTTATTACTTCCAATTTACTGCTCTGAGCAATACTTCTGTGAAGGCCGTTCTACAATAATCGTAAAAATATGCAGTAAAACATAAGCAGTAAGCAAACTAACCAATCAGAGTCCATTATTCTTGGGTTGTAAGAATTCTATCGATCGATTAGTTTACTATTTATATTTTATTCCATATTTTCACAGTTATTGTAGAATGAGCTTAATAGAGACATCATTAACCTAAACTAAATAGACGAGAACACATGTGATTTGTTTCTCGGGTACTATATGTTTGTTAAAATGATAAATCTCGTAAGGAATTATTTGCAACAATAACTATTCGATTTGTTTCTCTAACAATCATCAAACAGCAAATGTGCTTTTGTTCTGATAATCGAGAGAATTTTCTCGATACTTTCTCCCTTCCTTCTTCCCTCTCTCTCTCTCTCTCTCTCTCTCTCTCTCTCTCTCTCTCTCTCTCTGAAACTATTGTTCTTCCTATCTCCAGAAAAAAATATATATGGAATATATTTGTGGAATACACACACAGAATATTCATGAAATATTTATACATAGGGTTTTAATGATTAAAAATCGATATGCAGGATTAAAAGGTCGGCCTGGTGGATAGAGAGAGAAGGAAACATATAGAGGTGACCCTCACTGATTTCGATGGGCTCTGCACATATGTTACAGAGCAACTAAAAATAAAAAAACACGTATTTTTATTTATATGTCCCGCGCATTTTTATTCCACGCATTTCGGGCTCGAATCGACCCCTGGAAGATAACTCGAACGAATATCTTCGAAACCGTAATATGTACGAGAAAATATCCTGAGAAAAAGATGGATGGTATTTAATATATCCTTTAAATTCTGCATTTAATTTCTTTAGAAATGTATGACAGTTGAGGATATGTGTGTGTCAAAAAATGATATTTTTTAATTATTTAAATACAGATATAAAGATTATCAAATAACTGCCGTGCAAATCATTTTTGTTTTTTATATACCGAGCAATTTCGAAGATATTCGTTTACGGTTAATTTTATCGTATTTCCCGCAAATTATTTATTCAACATTTAAACGCGCAAGAAAGCACATATAAAGAAAATATGTATCTTTTATTTTAAGTTACTCTACAATATACTTAAAATTCATCAAAATCAGAAAGGGGCACTTTCATATATCTTCTCTTCACACTGAAAATTTTTGAAGGAACTCTGAAGGCACATTCGTTATCAAGTATTATCCTTTCGCGATTTAAATTATACCATAACATTCGTCTTTTGTCGCCCATCATTATGCGCAATCGAATATCAAAGAATCATATTTATTATTTATACCACAAAAATAGAGATTAGTCGAAACCACTCGAATTGAGTTAAACGAATTCTATTTTAGGGTTATATTTGACGAGTTAATTGTCTTACTTATTTTAAAGGACATTTGCTGTTTTTTTATTTGTGTACAGAGAAACTCAAAATTTAATATAATAGAGTGAACACGCAAAACTAATCCAACACATTATCGATCTGATTTGCTTGACTTTCCACCAGAAATGGAATTATCTATAGGGAAGACCGGGTCTAGATGATCTCAGAAGAATGTTGCTCATATATTTTTCTTATGTTTTTTTTAGTGTTTATCGTAAGAAAAACAACGAATACAAAATTGTGAAATGGTTCTTTGACAACATAGATATATTTCTCTGAGTCTCATTAAAATCTGAACAATATTATAATTAAAGTACGGAAAAAACTGATTTAGTAGTAGAAAAATAAATTTTCGAATCTTTCGAAATTTTGCATTAAAATTCTCCATAGTGAGTAAATAAAGTTAAGGGACGTGTTACTAGCTGGAATGAAGTTTCTTACAAGTATATGATATTTGTTTCGGATAATAAAAGTTATTTTCATTCATAAAATGATTGAAATAGAACATATAAATGGACGAGACAAAGTTGATCCATATTTAAAGGCCGGCAAGAGGGCTGTGGAGACTCTGGAACTACTAATCAAAGATACATATCAAAGATACATCTATGATACATATTTTATATGTGACCTTCTTTACCCTACACTACTGAATCCGGTACCAAGACAAGATCACCATATTGCTGTATGTTTGTATTTTGATTATTATAATACAAAATACATACATTGTTAACAGAATCATGAGGTGAATGTTAACATAAAAGAAGACTGCCTCTATGATGTTTGTACAATCAGTCACAACAATTGGTTGTCTAAGAAATTGTAACTTCGAAATTCTGAGATATGAAACATATAACCCCAACTTCCCCTATTATACAATTAAACCAAGTTTTTATTAGTAAAAGAATATTCACATCATACAATTACATTCCGGTTCCGTTCAAATTTTACCGTTGACTAAATTTTTTATTTCGGATTGCTGCATTAAATTGTCAAAATTTCGCTCGACTCTTATGCAATTTAACTCGACGATAGTCTGTGCAACCAAATTTGTGTAAGCTTGGGACTCGGTTCTCTTTAGCCGATTTTTTTACAGAGTTCAAATTCAGCGCACAGTTGTCCACGAAGACAGAGACGGCGCGACGCTACAATCCAAAGTAAGTTGTTCATCGCTCATCAGGGATATAACGTGGAGGCTACCGTTATTTTCCCGTTAAAGACTTACGCGTCACGGAGCCGGTGAACAAGCCAACGTCAAACGCACACCGAGATTCTCGTCAAACAGCCCCGCGCGCTTCCACCCTCGCCGTAGCCGCCCCATTAGCTACTTTATTATACGCGTTCTACCTTAAGCGAATCGCTGACCCCGGCCCGCGGCGGATTGATCTAGCTAAACCGCTTTCCGAATTCTCGTTCACCGCCGGTGTGTGCACTTGACACCGTCGCGGACTCACCTTCGCCGAGGGTCGCAACAACGCACCCTCGATGACGCGCGGCGGTGCGACACTTCACGACGATAACCCGCGGGTGTCCTGCGAGAATGAGGCAATGACAGACCCAAGCTGTGAAAACCGTCATCGTGAATGGTCGCAAAAATATCATTCTATTGCTAAGAAAAGTGACCACTCTCAGTTTATGTTCCTTCTTTTAAAGAATGTTTATCTTCGACAAAGAGTATCTTCTTTATAATAGTCTTAAAACATACTACTTATCACAAATTTGAGACAAGTTTATTATCATACACTTAAAAGAAGAATTTATTCTTTTTGCAGGAATATTATAAAATCTCCTCAAAGAAGAAATTGATTTGACTCTACGTAATAAACGAACTGAATTTTTATTTCAATAATCTTTGATTAAAATGCTAAATTTAACGTAAGTCCTAGTAGCATAATTAATTAGGTGAATATTAGCAACAAATTGGGCTCCAATATACCTAATATTAGCTTAGTATTGCCTAATTGACACCTTATATTTTATAACTAATATAGAATTCTCAATATTAGCAAATTCGTTTGTTATCAATATTATATTTATCCAATGTAACCTCAATGTACACCAGCATTGGTGCAATCATGTTGTGCAATATTGACAATTTATTCACATTTTATTTATAATCAATATTGGCTATATATTGACTAAATTGGCACAATATATGCCCAATGTAATCAATATTGGGTCAATGACACCAATAGGCTATGTTATTAGGGAAGTTCTTCACAGAAAATAATTTGACAAATTTTGTTTTTTCAATTTTTCATTATTTCTAAGTACAAGAGCGACGCTTTCATGTTAATTATTATGTGATTACTAGATTCATTCAATCCATTTATCCATTCAATTCCGTATATTCCTAACACACACACACACACACACACACATTGGAGTAAACACGGATATACTACTGTGTCCAAAAAGTAAGACCAGATTTCAATTTAAATCGCACGGGTAAACCGCACATCATAAATATTTTTTTTTCTAAGTTGGCAGCACATCTGTGACAAATTTCATGTCAAAACATTCATTACTTTTTACTTTACGCTTGGTTTTGTACGACGCTAAAAGTGCATTCGGCGATTTTTACAATGTCTAATTATATTAAGTAAAAAAGTTGCATTAAATTTTGTTTGCGGAATGAAATTTCGGGTGCAGAAACGTTCAGGATGTTGCAGAAAGCCTTCGGGGACCATGCTTTGTCGGAAAGGAATGTTTACAAGTGGTATAAACAGTTCAAAGAAGGTCGTGAAAGTGTTGAAGACGAAGAGCGTTCCGGACGACCATCAACCTCTACCGATGAACAACACGTCAAGAAAATCGAAGAACTTGTGCTTGCTAATCGTCGAATGACTGTTAGAGACCTTGCTGATGCTGTTGGTATTTCGAAAGGATCTGCCAATACCATTTTGAAAGATATTTTGGGCTTGAAACGTGTAAAATCTCGACTAGTGCCAAATACACTTCTCACACTGCACTCGTTCTTCGTGACTTTTTCGCCAAAAATTCGATCCATATCGTTCCACAACCACCGTATTCGCCTGATTTAGCACCGTGTGACTTCTGGCTATTCCCGAAACTCAAAAGACCACTGCGGGGAAATCGTTTTGAGACGATAGAAGAGATACAACGTGAATCGCTACGCGCTCTGAAAGCCATCCCGGAAGGCGACTTTAATTCTTGTTTCGAGGACTGGAAAATACGTTGGCATAAGTATATTGGGTCGGGAGGGGATTACTTTGAAGGCGACGAAATAGATTTGGAAGAATAAATAAATATTTTTTGAAATAAATAAAAACTGGTCTTACTTTTTGGGCACAGTAGTAGATAATTATGTGCGCATCGAGATAATCGTACTTTCCAGCGATCAGTTTTATGCGAATCACAAAAATCTTCGTCAAAAGCGCCCTTTAAGATTATTTTACGAAGAAAAGAATTTTATTTGAACGCGTGCGTGTGCACACGAGGCTTTGAAGAGCCACCCCGTGAAGCAACAAGATCCGTTGGCGCGGTTGAGAATGCGTCCACGAGAAGGTAATTACTAAATTGATGGAGTGATTAATAAAGGCGCTATCGAGGTCTAATTTTTCGTGGGAGCGGGAGGGAGGGGGAGATCTGCACGGAGTGCTCGTTTCGCGGCTGGATCGTCTCGCATAATTGAACGGCAAAGAGCGTTCCACAGCACCCCTTCTGCCTCCCTGCCCCCCGCGCGACCATACTCTGCCGGGGGAATATTTTTCAAAGTGTTCCATACGCGCCGATGGGCCGGGATGACGCGCGGAAATTTTCGACACTTTCAGCAACGTATATCTTATTCGGCGCACGCACATGCCGGGGCGTGCGTTTGACACCGCGCGCCATCATTAATACCGCTCGACCTAGAGAGATTGAAATTTAATGTAATTTATTATTTTTTAATATATCCCATGAAACGTTTTACGCGATATTTTCGATGCAGTGCCCCGGTCACTCTCGAGGGAGGAGGCGTGTGCGCTTGACACCGCGCGAGTTAAACGGGAGCGGGGGCGGCAGGGCGGCGGGCGGAGGAGGAGGGGGAGGGGCTGGAGGATGGCGATGGTGATGGTGGAGGAAGAGGAGGGTTTTGACGCGTTAATGTGTTTTTCCGCTTTAGCGGGATCGCGGCGGGTCCGCGGCATTGAGAAAGGAGTCACGACCATGAGCGCTCGAATAGAGTTGTTTACGTGTACGTTATTCAAAGCGCGCGTCGGAGCCGGACGGCTCTCGCGATCATAATCGCATCATTAATCGCGAGGTTCTGTAATAAAACGGTTTCCGTTCGTCCCTCGCGCGCGCTTCGAGAGCCGCACGATTTATTCGCGTTTATTTATTAATTACGCGCGCGCGTACCGCACGTCCGCACGGCGAGCTGTATCGCGTCGTCCGAGCAAAAAGATCGTAACGAGAAATAATTGCTGCGAAACATATACACGCTCGCGATAATTCAGACGAAATTAAAAGCTCCGTTAATGCGGCATAACAGCGCGCGCGCGAGGCAAATGCCAAATCTCTCCTGCAAATTAACGCGGTATCTCGATACCGCGACAGGCGGTTCGAATTTTTGCCGCACGCCATCCCGGAGTCCCCCGCGCCGTAATTATCCGGATATATAATCGTGTAAGTTGCACAATCCCTCAGATTTCATTCCGTAAAATCCTGCAAGTTTCAAAAACAGAACCCCGATTTTAGAGCTTCGTAAAATTCTGTAAGTTCCAAAAGAAGATTTTACAGTAAACAAAAATTTCGTAAGATTATTGTGAATGTCTGTATGTTCCTGAAAACGATTTTATTTTTAACTCCGTAAAATTTTATGAGCTCTGGAAAAAGATTTTGCAGTAAGCAGAAATCTTGTACAATTATTGTGAAATTCTGCAAGTTCCACGAAACGATTTTACGGCATTTTTAACTCCGTAAAATTCTGTGAGTCACCAAAAAAGGATTACACTGTAAGCAAAAATCTTGTAAAATTATAGTGAATTACTGCAGAGGGGTTCTAAGGAATCCCTTTTATTTTTAACTCCGTAAAATTCTGCGAATTCTAAAAAAGATTTTATGGTAAGTAGAAATCATGTAATATTATAAATTTTTGCAAGTTCCAAAAAACAATTTCACGGTATTTTTAATTCCGTAAAATTTTGTAAATCCTAAAAGGAAGCTTTTGCAGTAAACAAAAATCTTGCAAAATTATTGCAAATTTCTGTAAGTTCCAAAAGACGATTTTATTCTTAACTCTGTAAAATTCTGTGAATTCCAAAAAAGATTTTACTGTAAAAAAAATCTCGTATAATTATTATAGATTTCTGCAAATCCCGAAAAACGATTTATATGGTTCTTTTATTTCATAAAATTTTGCGAAACATTTGAACATTTGTGAATATCTTTTTCGCGACGCAGTTTGTAACGCAGTCGATGGACCAATAGGAGAACTTGTTTTTTATTAACTTCTGAAAGTTAAGTTCATTGAATCATCGGCTGCATTCATGAAAAGTTGTTCAAATCTTTCTGAAGTTGAGTTTTGCAAATTGCACGTCCCAACGAAAGGTAGGAAAACATATTCCTCTCATCGTTAACGCGACAAGAAACACGAGAGAAAACGAACCGGACAGCGTAAAGTTGCCAAGTACAAAGTTATGGGGATACTTTCGAAGCCGCGAAGTTTTTCGTTTTTCTTTTCTTTTTTCTTTTTTCTTTTCCTTTTGCTGAAAGCGCCACGTCTATTTCTTACGTCATTAAGCTCGTCACGTTCGTCGTGAATTATCGCGGGGCGGAGAGGTCTCTCGTTAAGTGTCGAAACAAGTAATAAAGCCCCTGACGTTTCGATCCGCGATATCCCCGGCATAATTATAGACCTCAATGCGACACTAATAATTCTATCAATTACATGATTCGTTTTATCGGTGTAACGCGCTGACTCGCGCTCGCCCAATTGCGTGTCAATAATATTTGTAGCATTTACCTAACGCTGTAATATTGCCGGATACGCGTTTAACCAGAAGTCAATCACAGTTCACACGCATGTAGTGCCGAAATCAATTCATCGCGAATTACGGCGGAATTTGATCCTATAGTTGCCGATAGAAATTACAAGCGCCGGCGGGATTTCATAACGAGTATTAAATTTCGTCGGCGGTAATCCCGGATGGACCTTAAAATAAATAGTGAAAAATCCAAAAAAGGAAGGGAGAGAGGGAAAAAAAGAAGAGAGAATTGAAATTAAATCGTCACATCTGTATCACCTCTCGTCGATTTTACATGTGAGATATCTCACCGATATTGTGTGATAATATATCGACTCTCTCTCTCTCTCTTCCCCTCCCTTCCTCTTTCTCTCTCTCTCTCTCTCTTTCTCTTTCTTTTTTAAACGCGCAACTCTCATTACCTTCTCTCTCCCTCTCTCTCTCTCTCTCTCTCTCTCTCTCTCGTATACGCGCAAATTGCATCACCGTCACAACGACGAGGTTCATCTCGATACAAACGAAATTTTTATTTTCATCGTGTGCACACGAGATTTAAATTGCAGAAATCTGTTCGATTTTTCGCCAGAGGAGTAAAATGTTCAATAACGATATTAAAGCGTTTACGTAGTTGTTCGTTCATTCTTGTCCCCTCTGTCCAAGCGACGCCGAGACTACCCGTCGAAATTAACCCCTCGTGTTGGTGTTTATTAATTGACACTCGTGCGGGACACATACGTCTATTTAATTTGACGCTTAAAGAGCATACACAAGCTTGCATACAAGCATATATTTGGTTTTAATTATACGGTCTGAACACCGTTCTCGCCTATAGTTTGGAATACAGTCGATGGTCCAATGGGAGAGAACTTTTTTACTAACGTTTTTTACTAACTTTTGGAAGTTAAGTTCTTCCTTATTGAATCATCGGCTGCGTTCATAAAAAAAACTTCAAACCTTTCTGAAATCGAGTATATTACACACTAGACGTGATGGGCAATTTTGGCTTGTAAGCAGTAGAACGTCTGGCAGATGTGATTCCAGAACACAAGGAGTTAAGGGCGCGCCAAAGTGGACGATGAATATACAGAATACCAAAAATATACAGAAGAAATTACTTATTCTCGATGAGTTACTTTTAGTAACATTTGAAAATTAATCGCTGGGAAATAAACAAGATTTTGTATATGCCTCATCATGACCAGCGTAGAAAGCATAATGAGGCTAAGTGATGTTTTCAGAAAAGCAATAATTTCGTCCCCTTTAACTATTCTTTCACAATAAAATTTGTGTTTTTTTTACAGTGGATATTTCAACGAACGTTTTGATGCAATGTGAAATTGATTTGTTTATTTCTAATATGTAAAAAATTTATTTAAACTTTACGGCGCTCATATTATGCTCCAGATTCTCCTACAAAATGCAAACTTTGGTATCAAGCAGATATTTATACCAACTGACAATTCGAGATATCAGTTTTTAATTTTTTATCGAATTTATCACATACTGAGCTCCAATTCGATGGACGTACTTTCACTGTATAAAAGCGTGTGCAATTCTGTGCAATCAGTACGACGGTAAACAAAAAGTTTTTTTGCAGAAAAGAGTCAGTAAATTTTTCAAGCATAGCACTCCTTTAACAGCTATAGTTCCTCTAAAATTAGAGAAAACCGGCGCTATATAACCCCAGGAGTATGTTGCTTGTGTGCTTTTTTTAATATTTACCTTAAGAGGAACAGTGAATACAAAATCGTGGAATGGTCCTTTCAAAACATAAATATTTTTCCCTGAATTTTATTAAAGTCGAGATAATATTACAATTAAGATACAGAAAAAATGATTTGGTAGTAGCAAAGTAAACTTTCGAGTTTTTCGAAATTTTGTATTAATATTCTCGATATAATATGGCTGAATAAAATTAAGTGATGTGTTACTGACTAGAATAAAATTTCTTGCAAATGTATGATATATTATTCCTGATAATAAATTTAATTTTTATTTATAAAATGATTGAAATAGGGGATATGAGTGAATAAGGTAAAGTTGGCCCATATTTAATTAAAGAAGGCTATGGAGACCTTTTACGCAGATTCTAAACTACTAATCAGGATACATATTTTATACGTGACTTTCTTTATCCGCGCTACTACACGGACAAAAATAATTTTGCTTTTTTAGCAAAATCATCGTTGCTACTGCATATTCGTAGTGACATCAAAAAAATTTAGTTGACGTAAGAAAATTTTACAAATTATTCGTTATCAGAGTACAATCAGAGTTACAAATTATTCGTTATCAGAAGTAGTTTCGTTGCCAAGATAGAAAAAATTTATTGAATGTATTTGTCCAAAGAATCACGTTAATTTGCAAAATGATGCAAAATGATGTATCCTTAGCAAATTTATTTGCTATCGAAGTAAAACTGCAACTGCTTATATAAATCTATCATGGTTTTTATAGCAAAATGATTTGTAGATTCAGTAAATAGTGATTAGTACTCTTAGCAAATCTTTTTGCTGTCCATATAATAAGGAAAAGATTTTGTTAGACCAGCAGAAAATTTGCTGGGCCAGCAAATTATTTTCCTCCGTGTAAGAAATTGTAACTTTAAAATACTAAAATATAAGGCATTAAATTCTGGTTTCTTCTACATCGACGCGACTTGACGAAACATCCGATATCTCGGTCAGGAGAAAAGTTGCAGACTGACGACGAGATTTACCACATGCGAGTCTCTTCTCTGTTCCTGTCGCGCCGTTAAACAACTGTGTGTGTCATGATAAATAAACAAGTTAACGAGCTAACGTCGTTGGAGAACGACGGGTAATTATGCGTCGAACTGTGAGCACGGGATACTCTCGGGAGAAGGTGAGAAAGTTATACGCGTCTGCGACGAATTAATTCACCTATAGTCGGCTCCGCGCAAATTTTCAAACACGGCGGGGATGTGTGCGCTTGACACCATGTAGACCCTAACGATCTCTGACGCGCTAATACACTCTTTAGCTCTAGGGTGTTACCCAAACCGAGATTGTGCGCCGTTATACTGACCGTTTACAACCTCCTACGCGCGAAATTGTGTGTATGTGTGTGTGTGTGTATATGTGTGTGGGTGCACGCGTAGGTGTACGTAACGCACGCGCGCATTCACGTAAGTGACGCGTGTAGTTTCGGAATATTCAACTTCTTCGCGTCTAAAAGCGGTGACCCGTTGAATGTGGCTGCCTCGTTAAATACGGCTGGAATTTTAACGCGCAGCAACAACCCCTTCGCGCTGAGATCGCGCGTTAAAATTGTCTTTCCCTCCTGCGCCCCTCTCTCTCTCTCTCTCTCTCTCTCTCTCTTGACGGTACCACCATATACTCACACTGCGATGCACCTCATTCTAACGCGCTCACGTCACCTATGGGCCGTATTTTGGATGCATAGAAAACGATAAAGGCTTTTCTAATTATCAAGCTAAAACAACACACACATACACTTACATACACATGACGCTTATTTAACTCTTCGAGAGCACACCTTTCAAAAATTCCATAGAGTGCATACTGAATCAAATTGACCCAATGTAACGTTTTCAATTGCATATCTTGAAAAGATCTGCAAGAGATAGAAATATTTTTTAAAGCTAAACAGTGGTATTTTCATGGAAAATTGTTAGTTCTGAGGAAAAATATAATTCAATAAGTGAAAAATATGATTAAGATTGATTATTGTTGAAAAAAGTATTCTTTTGCCTAAAAGTTCATAAAATTTTTGCTATTTAATATCAAGAAAAATCCTTTCAAGATTTTGTAGTCAAAGTTATAAGTTTCAAAACTGCTATCTTGAATTTTTCGGAACTGGCCGATGCTTGAAATAATGAAAAAAAATTCTTAATCAATACTGATTAAGTCAATACTGATAGAGTCACGACACAATAAGTAAGAGGGACAAGGTTAAGAGTTGGCTCAAGAGTTACGTCGGTCATACACTATGAGAAAAAAATATTTATTCGTTGCATACTAAAGTAATATATTTACTTGTACTAATATAAAATATTTTTCAAATAAAAAAATACACATTTTATTAAAACCTTAGCTTTTCATGATAACAATTGTTTGTTCTATTTGAATAAGGGAATTTAGAGTAAAAATATGAATTTCAGTAAAAATATGTTATACTCACCGAATAAATTTTTTTTTTTTTCATCGATGTATGTATTTCGTCTATGTACACAAGGAGAGAAAATGTTATAAAAATTACTATAGAATTTTATAACAAGAAATAGATAATTATTGTGCAGTAATTGACTATCCTTTTATTTCATATGCGTCGTTAATATATTTTAGGAACTGAAATATGCTATTAAAAATTTACTATGTAAAATTTACTATTTTTCTTAGCGACGTAGATCTTATTAACTATTCCCGCATTACTGGAAAATAGTAAAATCGAAAAGAGTTTATAAAAAAAAACTATAATAACCGTGTATTTATTTATTATGAGAAAAACAATAAAAAAGGAATCGCAAAATGTTCCTTTAGGACATAAATAAAATATTTATATTCTAAAAGTGATATTTTGCAATTTCTCTTCTACTATTTCTCGCACAATAGATACATAAACAAAACGCATGACTAACATAACCCTTCAGCCAACTTGATGTAATTCTCTCTATTTTCTTAACACGCGTAGAAGCGAGAGAATTTGAAGCTCACATCTGCGAGACGAGAGAAAGTTGAGTTCAAATAGTCCAGAGAACGGTCGCGACGTATACGTTGAGATCGAAGAGAGTTGATAAATTAAAGTGCTAGTATCTAGTATCTAGAATAATTAAAGTGTTAGTATTTGATTAATTGGTGCAATTTATTACTCAAAGTCTAAAACAGAAGCCATTGAAGGTTCGAGCGCGGGTAAGGATCTTGTAATTCGCATGAGGATGTAAAAACCAATTATATTATTTGTGTTTATCCTAATTCGACGGGGATGGCAACGAGCAGATGGAGTAATTTCGATGTCGCGAATTCTCCATCTGCATGGACCTCGGACTCAAATTGCAACCCACTACATGCACTTTATTAACTTCAAACAATCTCTTTATATGCGGGATTAATGAAGTTATGTTCATGGACGAAATATTATAACTTTCCTCATATAAATGAATTCCTCATATACCAGGTGTAGAAGTATGAAACCGGAATTCCCCTATAAATGGTGCCAGCGTTCAGTTTAGTGACCGTAAGACCGCTACTGCCGCGCTATTATATTCTCCTAACAGCTGACGAATATTGTCAACAAACATAACCCCAACTTTCATTCTCTAGTATATTTTTGTATAACCTTAAACATGTCACGTTTCGAGCCTACTAACTATGATTTGCGGACAGCATTGATTTTCTGTTATCATTTAAAGAAAACTGCTGCAGAATCACATCGAATGCTTGTCGAAGCTTACGGTGAATATGCTCTTGGTAAATCTCAGTGTTTCGAGTGGTTTAAAAAATTCAAAAGTGGTGATTTTGACGTGAGGAACGAAGAACTATGAACTATGAACTATGAACTATGAACTGCTGAAACCTGGTCAAACCGTCAATACTAATCGCTACCAACAACAAATGATCGATTTAAATCGAACATTGACTAAAAAACGACCAGAATATGCAAAAAGGCAACACAATGTCATTTTGCTCCATGATAATGCCCCATCACATACAGCAAAACGGGTCAAGGAAACGATCGAGTCGTTCAGTTGGGAATTACTACCGCATGCGGCTTATTCTCCAGACTTGGCTCCGTCCGATTATCACCTGTTCGCATCGCTAGGACACGCTCTCGCTAACCAACGCTTCGATTCGTATGAAAATGTGGAAAAATGGCTAGATAACTGGTTCGCTTCAAAAGATGAAAAGTTTTTTTGGCACGGCATTCATAAACTGCCAGAGAGGTGGGAAAAATGTGTTCAAAACAGTGGAAATTATTTTGAATAAAGTATTATTTATCACTTTCGAACAACAGACGTCTTATTTGTATAAAAAAATTCCGGTTTCATACTTCTACACCTGGTAAATAAAATTTTTTCAAATTTCGCTATGTATCTAATAGTATAAAAATAGATTGTGTCAATAAGATCAATTTTACAGAAGGAGTACAGTAAATTTCGCTAAAAGCATAGCACATTTTTTTAATGGTACATTTCAGGTCCTAAAATATAAGTAGCACATGTGAAAAGGAAGGATAGTCACAATTATTGCAAAATGTCAATATATTTCTCGATTGCAAAATCGTATAATTTTCACTATAAAATTATCTCCACGTAATTAGAAGCTGAGTAATAATTTATGCTTAAAAAGCATTCTTGTTCTAAAAATATCGTAAATGTCTTCGAAAAAATTGGAAAAATGTCTTCTAAGAGCCTAGTGATTCCCTGCCCAATGAAAAACGAGATTAAGCATATGAATATGAACGGACAGACAAACGGACAAACGGACGGGACGTCGAAATCAGTGAGTCGGCGAGCGGTGAATTCAACTTCGCCGAAAAGCGCGGCGGCGGCGAACGGCGACAGCGACGGCGACGTCGTCGTCGTCGTTCTCTCAGGACGAAGGTGCTTTGTTACTTTTGTTAGTTCCCGGCCTGCCTGCCTGCCTGCCGCTGACGGGACAATCAATCACCGCCGTCTCTCGGTAAACGCAAAACGAAAAGAAGGAAAGAGCGAGAGAGCGAGCAAGAAAGAAAGAGAGAGAGAGAGAGAGAGAGAGAGAGGCGGGATGCCGAGAGAGAGAAGGAGAAAGAAAGAGTGTGCCGAGGGTGCGAGAGAAGATCGAGAGTAAAGCCAACCCCGCGCGGTTTTCCCCCCCGTTGTACACGCGATTTGTCAGTTTATGCCGCTCGTCTGGAGAATCGCGAGTGATGAAATCTCTCGATGATTTAAGTGCCCCGATAGACTGATGTGCGAAAGTCTTACAACGGCTTTAAGTGTGTTAAATCACGGGATTCAGCAACGTTGAGTACTTTATGACTGATCAAATTGCATTCATGTTTTTATCACATAGAATGACGAAATAGAAACATGAGAGAAATACGACAAAAATGTTCGAGAAATACGAAAAAATTTCCGCAAGCAATATGTCATGTTAAATGCAATATGAAAATCGAAGTGTAATTTTTAGTAAATTTATTGCTGCACAACAGAAAATTTACATTATTGTACAATGTAAAGTTAATAATTACTTCAATACAGAGTATATTTGCTTCATCAATGCAATTAAAAGAATCGTAGAGTTTCTATCATCTATTGTTTCATGTTATAATTATCATGAAAATCTATCTGGATGGTTCCCAAGACTCTCGAAACTCCTCATCGACGAAGAATTGCGGGCATTGAAAGCGAAAGGCTATGAGAAAATCGATTTCGATGCAAAAAGTTATCCTTTCGTGATATTTCGTAGTTCTGCAGAAAGAGAGTTCTGTTATTTTTTTGGCTTAAATTTTTCAAATTCTCTAAAGTACAATCAGTGTATAGAAAAAAATATACTCAATTAATAATCATTATGTTATATATAAGCAAAAATATATAATTATTGTTAGGAGAATTTCAAAGTCTTGAATCTCAATAATGTTATAATTTTATTTAAATATTATAATAGTCTCATAAGAAGTACAATATGATTATTTCAATGATAATGATATCTTCTTTCGACATTTAAAAATATCATATTCTTAATCCAATATATATTTTGTGTTTTTCATTCATGAAAATTATTTTTAAACAATAAAAATATGTTTTATTTTGCCGATTCGTATAAAATGTATTGACGTAAGTAACTTATCTTTATTTAATGCTATGTAATTCCAGTTTAAGATTTATATGTCAAAAATAAAGATATTTTCCAAATAAGAGTTTTCTTTTTCTCCTATGTATGTTTTTTATTGAAATGTCTTACTTGTACAACTAATAATTCAGTTATAAATATATATTGCAGCAATTAGTAAAATCTCGCTGAAAGTATCAGTTAATAGTGGCGACTATTGTCATTATCGATGCAGTTTGAAAACGTAGAGTCATCGCACGCATGAAAGTCGAATAATTCCATTATCGTAAAAGCAGAAAGTTGAATTTGGTACACGGAGAAAATAGTGTAGTAAAAGTTACAAAAAAGCTTTTGTAATGTTGAACTATATAAAATTATGGCCGAAATTATTATATATTTGTGTAAGAATATTACACACATTTGACTTTCTACTGCAAAATTATTATAATTACTTGAATGTTTCTTTATATCGTATATCGGATAGATCGTGAAATTTATTATTCCTTTATACTACAATTTCAATATAGTCCAACTTTACAAAAAAATATTATGAAAAGGAATGTAAGCTTAACGTAATTTTTACAATATTTTCTCCATGTGTAGAGGTTAATGAATTTGTATATTATACAGACATTACAGTGAAATTTTACTCTCTGATCAAAATCAGTGAGAAATAAGACGGAACAGTAAAGTAGGAGTGTTTTCATTGAAAATCAGTGAACACTCACAAATGATTCGTGAAATATTCCTTTCGCTGATTCAGACAGAAAAGCTTCTACTGATTCATTTTAAGAGAGAAGGTTACTGTGGAGAGAAGGTTTTTCAACTTTGCTTTGTCCTTTGAGCAACTTCGGGACCGCGCAAGGACCAAATCCTTATCGCACATAATAATGACTGATTTATAATGACTTGGATTTAATCCATTAGTGTAAATTAGTATAAATCCACTAGAGTAAATATAAAACTCGCAATCCTTCTCCTAATTGTATCTTGTTTTCTTCCGAAACATCGACAAGTAGCTGTCATCGACGCGTATAGTATACGCGATACCAGAAAGACCCCTCTTAACTCGAAATTCAAGCATGCCTCCTCGGAAAAGCCGGCTGCGAGCGAGCAGCGTGTCGATTTCAATATCTTCACCCTCAGCTGCAAGAAGCGCGATATAGTTATGGCCCGTACTATACATATATTAAATATTAAAGAGCTAACGTCCATCGGTACTCCCGTTCAGCTGTGCTAACGAAATAATACAAGATACTCAAACGCTCCGAATCGCGCATATCACATAATAAACGCTCGTTCGAAGCAAACGCGACATCTAAATATTTGTTAACAATGAATTTAATATAACTATTATATCATGAAAAAAAAGAAACATTATAACTGACACTAACAAATCTGACAAAGATTAAATTCGCTAAAGCTGGTATTAATAGTAATTGCTTGAAACTTGTCTCACGTGAGATACGCAGATTTGAGTTTAGACTTGTATTAATAGTCATTACTTAAATAGTCATTATTCAAAACTTGTTTCACATAAAATACTCAAATTCGAGCTTAGAATTAAATCTAAGTTTCTCAGTTAAATCACGATATACGTGACGTTACATTTGTCATTGCAATTGAATTGAAAATATCACATCTAACACCAAATTTACAAATCTGATTATCTTACTTATTATATTACTGATATTATTACTGATTATCTTACTATGAGACAAGTTTCCAGTAAAGACTATTAACACAAACTTTAAAGATGGATCTGAGTTTATTAGTTGAATCACATGAAATACGTGATATTGTATACGCAATCGTGATTTCAGTAAAAAACTCATATCTAACCGAACTTACAAATCTGAGTATTTCCCTTGAGACAAGTTTCAAGTAATGACTATTAACTCTTTGTGCTGAAATCACATCTCAGAAGCCCGTGTTAATAGTTATCGTTTGAAACTCGTCTCAAGTAAAATATTTAGATTTAAATCCAGAGTTAGGTGACAGTTTTTCAATTGAATCGCTGTTACGGGTATGAATTTCACATGATTCAATTAAAAACTTGGACCTAACTCTGAATAAAAATGTAAGTATTTCACATGAGACAAGTTTCAAGTGACAATTATCAATATAGACCTTAGATGTTCTATTATTTACGAAATATTTTACTATTTAAATCGTCCACTACGTCTCACACACGTAATGTGATGCACGTTTTTGTTCTCTCCGAAAGTGTCATCCGAAATGCACGCGTAGGTCCCATGCGAGTGTCAGTTAAATGCCAACGCAAGGGGTTAATACGGATCCAACACACCTGACGAAGTTTCTAAGGAGTCATGATCATCAATTGACGATCATGAGCGTGTTTTCAATTGAACCGCTGTTACGGGTATGAATTTCACATGATTCAATTAAAATCTTGGACCTAACTCTGAATAAAAATGTAAGTATTTCACATGAGACAAGTTTCAAGTGACAATTATCAATATAGACCTTAGATGTTCTATTATTTACGAAATATTTTACTATTTAAATCGTCCACTACGTCTCACACACGTAATGTGATGCACGTTTTTGTTCTCTCCGAAAGTGTCATCCGAAATGCACGCGTAGGTCCCATGCGAGTGTCAGTTAAATGCCAACGCAAGGGGTTAATACGGATCCAACACACCTGACGAAGTTTCTAAGGAGTCATGATCATCAATTGACGATCATGAGCGTGTTTTCAATTGAACCGCTGTTACGGGTATGAATTTCACATGATTCAATTAAAATCTTGGACCTAACTCTGAATAAAAATGTAAGTATTTCACATGAGACAAGTTTCAAGTGACAATTATCAATATAGACCTTAGATGTTCTATTATTTACGAAATATTTTACTATTTAAATCGTCCACTACGTCTCACACACGTAATGTGATGCACGTTTTTGTTCTCTCCGAAAGTGTCATCCGAAATGCACGCGTAGGTCCCATGCGAGTGTCAGTTAAATGCCAACGCAAGGGGTTAATACGGATCCAACACACCTGACGAAGTTTCTAAGGAGTCATGATCATCAATTGACGATCATGAGCGTGTTTTCAATTGAACCGCTGTTACGGGTATGAATTTCACATGATTCAATTAAAATCTTGGACCTAACTCTGAATAAAAATGTAAGTATTTCACATGAGACAAGTTTCAAGTGACAATTATCAATATAGACCTTAGATGTTCTATTATTTACGAAATATTTTACTATTTAAATCGTCCACTACGTCTCACACACGTAATGTGATGCACGTTTTTGTTCTCTCCGAAAGTGTCATCCGAAATGCACGCGTAGGTCCCATGCGAGTGTCAGTTAAATGCCAACGCAAGGGGTTAATACGGATCCAACACACCTGACGAAGTTTCTAAGGAGTCATGATCATCAATTGACGATCATGAGCGTGTTTTCAATTGAACCGCTGTTACGGGTATGAATTTCACATGATTCAATTAAAATCTTGGACCTAACTCTGAATAAAAATGTAAGTATTTCACATGAGACAAGTTTCAAGTGACAATTATCAATATAGACCTTAGATGTTCTATTATTTACGAAATATTTTACTATTTAAATCGTCCACTACGTCTCACACACGTAATGTGATGCACGTTTTTGTTCTCTCCGAAAGTGTCATCCGAAATGCACGCGTAGGTCCCATGCGAGTGTCAGTTAAATGCCAACGCAAGGGGTTAATACGGATCCAACACACCTGACGAAGTTTCTAAGGAGTCATGATCATCAATTGACGATCATGAGCGTGTCATCGCAATGCGTCGAAAAGCCGATCGTTCCCCGATCATCCCCCGAGCTACCCGCGCGACCGGTTCACCCTACAGAATCGCTCAAATATCGTTATAGTTGCGAGGATCGAGCATAACGACGACATCCGAAAGGCGTTATATAGAGTGCGCGAGTGGGTAATCGTTAAACGATTGGCTGCGGCCTCTCTCGCACTCGCTCTCTCACCTTGTTTCTCTCTCTCCCTCTCTTTCTCTCCCTATCTTCCACCCTTTCTCCATCCCTTCTGGAGGAACCCCGGCTGGAAATCCTCCTCCGTTTAACTCCCTGCTCCATTCCTCGCACTCACGCGCCCGCCCTTACTTCCGCCTACCCTCGTGCACCCCCTCGTGCCTCACCCTCGCCCACCCTGTGATCCTCTCGCCCCTCGGCCGTTCCACCCTCGTCGCTCTTTCACTCAACCCCCTGTGCCATCCACGCTGTGCCTAGTGCGGTGGTGGCGCCATCTGGTGCAGTTTAATAAAAGACGATCGATTATGACGTCGGCCTCAGAACTACCCCTCAGCTCACTCACTCTTGCCGCTTCCCCTCACCCTTCCCGCGGATCCTCACCCCCTGGAACGTCCTTGTCCCTTTCTCCCTCTCCTTCTCTTTTCCTCTATCTCACTGTCTCTCGTACTCTTTTCACCCCCGACCTCTCGGAGCTTCCTCTCGCATCCCCTTTGATTCCGTACCTCGGAATAACGCGGAAAGAGCATAAAAGGGAAAGAAGTAAGGGAAAAAGTCCGGTCGCGAAGAGCAGAAAGGAAGTATAACCATGGTTCTTAAATCATAAACCTGGTTTATACCTCGCGCAGAACACGCCGATGAGGTGCCGAGAAACTCTCCCTTGCGCGATTTTGTACATAACGAAATTAATCGATGATTAAATATTCGTCATTGCCGAGTATCTGAACATTAAGAAGCACTCACTCTGCGACTGCACATCTTCTTACGATTACAATTCCCCTTCCCGAATAACACAATTCGGTCAGAAGCGTCGAAGCTAGCGGGAAAAGAAATGACGATCCGTCGATCTCCCGCGAAAAATACATTCACCCCAATCTGTAGACTAAACTCGCAGCTAATAAGTCGCTGTACACGTCGTGCTGCGACGTTAATGTATCACTCTCTCAATCGCGAAACGTTTCCTGTTTCGAGGAAGATTTTTTTCAGGGATCATAAAAAATCTCTTTCTCTCTCTCTCTCTCTCTCTCTCTCTCTCTCTCTCTCTCTCTCTCTCTCTATCCTTCTCTCTACCCCCACCCGACTACCTCTATCTCTATCTCTCCGTGAATTTTCCCTTCACACCCGCGTCGACTCTCCGCATAGAAAGGGCGAGGTAAGAGAGGAGAGGTCCGGAGGGTTGGAGAGTGGGAGGAGGACGAAAGGGACGACAGCCGCGAGTAGGGGTTACCGTCCGTTGGGTACACCGG
>NW_022639451.1:2924299-2939867 GCF_010583005.1 Odontomachus brunneus
AGAAAGAGGAGGAGGAGGAGGAGGAGGAGGAGGAGGAGGAGGAGGAGGAGGAAGAAGAGGAGGAGAAAGCGGTGGAGGAGGGGCAGGGGGAGAGGAGAAGGGGTGAGGTCAGCGAGGCTCGGGGGGTGGGTCGGGTGGATCAAACGTAAAAAGTACGGCACAAAGCTGCCGGCGTGGCGCGATCCTGCGGGCGAAGGGCAGACGGCTGCCTGATGTATGGAAAGGAAGTCGCGCGATAATAGAGGGGAAAAAGGGCCTTTGCGGATTTATCGGCGCCGCGTCGCGCCGCGCCGCACCGCGCCGCGCCGGTGACGATTTAATCGATTGTTTTTCTCAGAGCGGATAAAGGCGTAATTGCGAACGCCCGGCGGATTCCGCTTAATTCTCCGCGGCACCGGCGGTATGGAAAAATCACTGGCGAACGCGCGCGCGCTACCATCTCTCCTCTCCTCTCCTCTCCTCTTCTCTTTCCTTCCACATGAAAAATTTGCCATGACTTCACCCGAGCGGGCTCCCGCGGACTGTATAATCAAGAGACAATGTTTTGCGATCGTGTTTTCACATCAGTTTCAAATAACAAATATTCAGTTTCTACATAATGCCTGCCATCTTTCTATCTACTGTCCACTTCCTTATATATAGTATGTTGTTAGTGTTTTCTTGGATCGAACTTAAAATGTCAGTTACGTGTGTTCAGCTGTCGTCTCACCTTTGGAATGTATCATGCTACTTTTGCAATATTTTCTTGCATATTTGTTATAACTTATATATATAGTAGTATTTAATATAGTTTATTAATAATAGTAATTTATACGGTAGTCATATTCTGATTTAATCACGAAAGTTGATAGGTCAATGAGATCTACAATTGCGAATGTTAATGCATAATAACACAAAGAAAGACATAATAATATAATTGAGTCGGGGGTATTGGATTTTGTGAGAACAACTCAGGACACGTGAGAGATAAACGGGATATCGTTATAAAAAAATATGTCGAAGGAAGCTCCTCGCGTTTTCGCGAGAGAGCGCGGATATCCGTTAGGGTGGTGCGATCATAAAAGTAAAAAGAGCAGCGCAAGCTGCCACGTCGCGATTCAGTCAGAGATGAGCTGACGATTGCTGATATAGAGCGGGAAAAAAGTCATGAATTCTGTCGCGCCTGAGATGCCGCATATGTGACCTCCTTTTGCCTAGACCATGCGTATCATCAGCATTCGTCGCCGTTGAATTTTAAGCGTCAATTTCCAGCCAGCGGTACAACGCGATCAGCACCTCGTAAACAACGATCTGTGAACGATCGAGACGCTCCACTACGAGCGAGTCGAGATTACCCTTAACACGTTACTTGCCATGATGATCGCCACACTGCAAATTCAAGTATATTATTATGTTGCCTGAATCTCTTTTCACATTTTTCTTACTGTTTTAAGTCATTTGAACGTTTAAATTTAAATATTTAAAGTCATTTTTACGTTTAAATGTATTAAATTATAATTCATGTGTCTTAAAAGCGTTAAATCATTGATTTAAATCTAAGAAATATGTAGAAAGAGCTTTAGCAAAATTACGCGTTTACGTGTACAAAAATAACTTGAATTTGCAGGGCAGTTACTTAAAGGTAAACCAACTTCTTCTTCGATAAAGTTTTATAATATTCTGGCAGAGAGAATAAATTTTCCTTTTGAATACATGATAATGAACTTGTCTCAAATTTCTGACGAGTATATTTTAAGACTATTATGAAGAAAATATTTGTTGTTAAAGATAATCATATAAAAGAAAGAAAATAAATTGTAATTCTTTTCTTTGGAAGTAGAATTATATTTTTAGATATAGTAGTAAGGAAGAGACTGTCAGTGAGATTTATCTTGCTAAGGAACACAGTAAGTAAATTTCGCTAAAAACAGCAAATTTTTTAAATAGCGTATTTCAATTCCTAAAATATGAATAACACATGTGAAATGAAAGAAAATTAAATCATTTCAGAGAATGCTGATCTATTTCTCAATTATAAAATTATACGGTAATTTTTATTACGAAATTCTTTCCCCGTGGAACTTATCATACATAATCAAACTTAAGATATAAAAGTGACAAATTTATTTTAACTACTACATGAAGAGAATATATATAGTTTTGCTTTTCATATAAATTCTTTTCAATTTTAATGCTTCTAGTAATGCATTGCTTTTAGTAATGTAGGAATACTATCAGTGCTAAACTATCAGTAAGGTCTATCTCGCTAAGCAGCATAGTGAATTTTATTAGAAACATAACAAATTTTAAAAAGCGCACTTCACAATATCTGAGAGATATAAATAACACATAAAAATGAAAAGATAATAAATTACTTCAGAATATCGATTTATTTTTTGTTTGCAAATCTTATAATAATCTTTATTATAAAATTTCGTCTATGTATTGAATGCTAAATATGCCTTTTTGCCTTAGCTGAAACAACATTATATATGACGCTCATATAAAAAAAAAACAGAACTTAGGATTAAAATGGCATGTTTAATGTTTCCTACGTGACTAGAATAAGACTAGAATAGGACTCCAGCGATAAGCGCTGGATAATATTGCCGGTTCCATTCATATATACATATGAAGCGTAATTAACTGTATATAACAAATTAAATATATAGTCGATAGAAAGCCGATGAGAGAAAACAAATTAACGAACGTACGCATCGTAAATTGTGTTTATTTGTCACGTATTTGATGATTCAAACTTAAGTTGGGCACTGAAATATTCGGTGAAAAAAGTCAGCGTGGCAGTCAACTTGTTAATATCGCGAAAATATGTTAATAAGAGAAATGCACGTTCGACAACGAAGATATTTTGTGAGAACTTAAGAGAGACCGGAGCTATATGGCTCCATAGGTTGCTCATGCACTTTTTTTAATACTTATCTTGAAAGGAATAGTGAGTACAAAATCGTGAAATAGACCTTTTAGGACATAAATACTTGTTTCTGAGTTCCATTAAAATCGGAATAATATTATAGTTAAGAAATAGAAAAATTTGACTTAGTAATAGAAAAAACTGGTAATAGCAAAATAAATGTTCGTGCCTCTCAAAATTTTTGATTAATATTCTTCATTGCGACGGAATAAAGCGATGCGTTACTAGCTAGAATGAAATTTCTTGCGAGTGTATGATATATTGTTTTTGGTAACGAATGCAATTTTCATTCATAAAATAATTAAAATACAGCATATGGGCGGACGAGGTAAAGTTGACCCATAAATAAAGCCCGGCAGGAGAGCTATGGAGACCTCTCGTGAAGACTCTGGAACTGCTAATCAGGATACACATTTTATACGGGGCTTTCTTTACCCGCGCTACTGAAGGCAACTGAATCCGGTATCAGGGCAAGATGGCTATGTTGCTGCATATTCGTATGGTTATTACAGTATGGTTCGTTTTGGTTGTTACGAAACAAAATGTACGATTAACAGGGTCGTGGCAGGCATTAATTCATAGAAAAAGATTGCATCATATTTATACAGTCAGTCACAACAATTAGTTGCCTGAGAAGTTGTAACTTCAAAATTCTAAAATGTAAGGCATCTAGCCCTAGTCTGCTCTACGTGAAGCCTGTAAAACGGCGGCCCATGACGACACGGCGCTCTGATTTTCGCGGTTCTCCGAGACGGAAGAGCAGAATCTATTTATCTTTACACACCTATTCGATTTTATGGATACGATCTCACGGACCTGAGGGAGTCAAACGTGTCCCAAAATCGACGTCAGTCTGCGATGGGAAGATAGAAGAGAGAAGGAAAGAGAAAGATAGAGAGATAGAGAGAAAGAGAGAGAAGGAGGGAGGAAGGAACAGGGTGAGAACGACGAGGAGGAAAGGGGAAGGTTTACAGTCGGGATACAATTTGCGAATTTACAATCCGTCTGCGTGCGGATCGTATAACGGGCTACAGCTGCGAGAGTGGCTACGATCTGGCACGAATCGGAAGTGATATTTCCGGGAGAAATGCCGCGAGAGCGATGCGAGCGGCAACGGGAACGCGGACGGTGTCGCGTTGTTCGCGTATACGTGTATCCGACTCTCTCGTCGCGATATTATTTCTAAACGTTAGAGAGTATGTTTGGATATTCGTCCTTTTATATAGAATATCTTTTAATAGCACATTTTAGTTCCTAAAATACAAACGGCGCATATGGAATAAAAGAATAGTCAAATAGAATCATCTGCAGAATGTCCATCTATTCTTCTGTCACAAAAAATTCTACAGTAATTTTTACTATAACATTTTCTCCATGTACAAAAGATACATTTGACAAATTTCTCACATTTATAAAAAGTAATTTGAGATATAAAAAAAGAAAGATTCTATCAGCTTTATTGATTTTGTTTATACACAGGGAAAAGTAAAAAATATTGACATGTTTAAAAAAAAAGAATTACATGTTCGTATGTGCAATACAAGTGATATAGTAGCTAGATTATATATTTAAAAGTACTTTAGACAACGCCATTTACTCTATCATATTTGATATGCAATGATTACACAATAGCAAATCCGATTCTATGTATATTTCAATAAATAATCAACCTATAATAAATTATTAACAAGCTAAAAAATTTAATCTAGCCTATGCTAGTTAGTTACTAGCTTTTAACTCAGGCCGCCTAGATACATTTCTACTCGGTTAAAGTAGCGGGTTTCACTGCTTTATGTAATAGATATGAATGCCACGTATGAACCACTTATCAAGCCTGATCTACAATATGCCCTTTGCATTCTGTTTCTTGTCTTCTGTCTTTTTCTGGCTTAAAGTTTAAGGTTTCAATCAGAAAGAGAAAGAAACAGAAAGCAAAGAGTATATTAAAGATCAGGCTTGAAGAAACGTAACTTTTACAAATCGACTGACAAAGTTGCTGCCAAATTTACGTACACCTGTCTATTTGGTCAGTGAGAGAAAAAAAGAGAGAACGCTTTAAGGAAGCAATTAACATTTCATGTTTTGTTTAACCCCAGAATGACATTCATTTCATCTCAGAACGTCAGTTCGACTCCCACTGTGAAAAGTATTTAACTCTGAATGCGCAAACAGTTACGACGACAAACGAACACTCGTAAAATCCGCTACACCGCAAACGCGTCGTCGCGAAATTCATCCAGGAATTCGCATCTGGAAGTAAGCTGGACAATAATTTCAGAACATCCCATCAAAGGCGAAAGCTCGCTAAATCATTTTGCGTGAACTTGCATTCGCCTGCGCGAAAACGGAAACGTAACCGCGTGATTTCCGACAACGATGATAACGACGACGACGAGGAGGAGCAGGAGGAGGAAGAGAAGGAGGAGGACGACGACGGCGACGGGGATCATCGATGGCACTCGATCTTCGGGCTTACGGGCGCGCTCGCTATAAGTGATTAAAGTTGATTCACAAAGGCGAGATCTATATGCATACCGCGGTATTGTATATTCATGGTTTCTTAGCTCCGTCCGCCTCCGGCGGTGCGAGGGGGCGAGGGGGCAGCGGCGCCTCCTCAAAGTAAAATCCATAATGCATGAAGGTCCACGGGCTAAGCCGAAGAGCTTAAGCCGTAAGATATTGCGCGGCGTTATATTCATGTTATGCCCTGCAAGAGGCAGCCTTTGTTTTTAATATCCGCGGCAGATTGTAGCCGGGAGTTTAGGGTAACGTTATGGCCGTCCTCGTCCTCGTCGCCATCGTTCTTCTTCTTCATCTTCGCGGCGCAGCCGCTGACTTTGATCCACCCGCGATCAAGCAGCGCGGTCGAGCCGGACCGATGTAAAAAACAAAAAGAAAGACGACTCGGTAAACCACGGCCGGAGAGGCCGCGTAGTATCTTGATGATGCGGCTAATAATTAACCCTGATTTGGCAATCACGTATCAAATTGTGTGTGTGTGTGTGACACAAGCGACAAATTAAAAAAAAAGAAAAACCCCCATACATTGAAAAACTCATTTAATTGAGTTAATAAAAATTTGGTTAAAATAAGGTGGAACAAATGTTTTGATTGTGAGAACCAATATTTGGTACTTTGAACCACAGGTTTGATTTTTTGAAACAAAAATGAAACAGTTTCAGAGAATCAAATCTTTAGTAGAAAGAACGAAATTTTGGTCCTCACAACCGAAACATTTGTTCGACCCTATTTTAACCAAATTTTGGTTAATCCAACTAAATGAATTTTTCAGTGTAGTCCTTTAGCCTTAAATTATTATATATACAAAGCATTATAGAATTATTTTCTTAAAAATACCAATTTTTTACTTCTCTCTGTATGTAGACAGAATCAGTAAAGTCAACACACGCACACAGAATCAATACACATCTTTTTTCTTACATCTCAAATTATCTGTTTTAAAAATAAAAGTACGACAAATCAATTAAATTTACTATAATACTTTTTGTATACACTTGGGAATTTTACAGTAAAAATTACTATATAATATTTTATAACGAAAGAATAGACCGACATTTCGCAATTATTGACTATCCTTTCATTTCATGTATGATATTTATATTTTAGAAACTAAAATGTACTATTAAAATGTTTGCTACGTTTCTAGCAAACTATGTTCCTTAAGGGGATGTTGAAGCTGAAAACTTTACCGACAGAATACTGACATTTTTCTGCAAAGTTTACGTCGTATTGGTCACACAGAATTACAAATGCTTTTACGCAATGAACGTACGTGCAAAAATAAATAGGAGCATTGCTTGATATGTGACGAAAACGAGCCAAAAATTTTTAATGTAAAATCTCAAGCTGTCAGTTAGCGTAATATTTGCCTAATCCAAAAGTTTCGCAGCTTCTGTATACCGAAAGTGTGGATGCTCCAAACAGAAAATTTCTGAAGAACATTGCTCTACTTTCGCTTCTGCATTTAGAAGCTTAAGAATATCGAAAAAGTTTGCAAAAAGATTTTTACACATATATGGTTAAGTTCTCCGTTAAATATGGTAAAACAAAGCAACACACATTCATGTAAGTTCTGTATATACAAGAAATACAAGAAGGATAGCGTGATTATGTTAGTGACGATCGTCTCTGCATTATCGACATTGTTGAAGTTCGTTATCAACTCCAGCACCCCTTAACAAGATAGACTTCATTGGCAACTATTCCTGCATTACTAGAAACATATTAAAATTGCAAAAAAGATATATGTAAAAAAACTTTTATATATATAGGAGAAATCGGAGCTAGATGCTATTATATATATTTTAAAATTACGAAATTATAAATTCTCAAACAACTAATTATTATGATTGACTGCACAAAAATAACAGAAACAGCTTTCTTCTATATATTGATGCCTACTACGATCCTGTTAATCGAATATTTTATTTTATAATGACCAACATACAAACGTGCAATAACGTAGCTATTTTGTCGTGATACCGAATTGTAATAACGCAGGGTAAGAAAATCACATATAAAATATGTATCTCTTGATTATTAATTCCGGGATCTCTCCACGAGAAGTCTCCACAGCCCTCCTGCTAGTCTTTAATTATGGACCTACTTTATCTCATCCGCCCGTATGCTCGATTTCAATTATTTTATGGATGAAAATTGCTTTTATTATTCGAAATCATATGTTTGCAAGAAACTTCATTCTAACACGTCACTTAACTTTTTTCATTCACAATAGAGAGTATTAATATAAAATTTCGGGAGACTTAAACATTTAATTTGCTGCTACTAAATAAATTTTTTTCGACTGTAATATTATTCCAATTTTAATAAAACTTGGGGAAAAAGTGTCTATGTTCTAAGTGGATCATTTAGCGATTTTGTATTCATTGTTCCTTTTAAGATAAATATTAAAAAAGCCACATAAGCAACATACTCTTAGGGTCACACATCTCTGTAGCTGATTTAGTCTCCTATATATTTTTTCTTTTTATACATTTAAGACTATAATATCTATGTACTGCATAAGCGTATTAATACGAGTACATATTTAAGTAAGAACATATCCGAAATGTTATTGAGTTTCAGATTTAGTGTCAAACTAAAAAGGTAAAATGCGCCGACGAAGAATTAAGAACATTGCACAAAAAAATAAAATAAAATTAGCGGATTTTTTATCGGCGTGAACACATGAGAAAAAATTGTTTCACATATATATCATGAGCGTGATATAAATTAAAATTCTATATCTCACGGCCTGAAGTGCGTTCGCTCTCGAACTCCCTCATGCGTACGCATACGCGTACGTGCGCGTGCGGTTCCCTAAACCTAGTTTAAAAATTTACTAAATTTCACGTGCAGCGCATATAAAAATTATCATAAAAAAATTTTAATGTAATTTTTAACGTAATAATTTCACGTAATAATCGCCCTTTAATCGCCTCGACGTGCTAATCCACGTAATGAGCTAAAATAAATTTGCGTCGTGTCTCGTCGCTTCAAAGAGGCGTAGGATACGACGCATCGCCAAGGAATCTGAACGATCCTTCTTCTAACGCGCCGCGTCCCAAACACGATCGACGATCAGTACTCATAAGGAATGTTACCTTTATAAATCGTCTAGTAAAGTTGTTGCCAAATTTGCGTAACCTATCTTTTAAAGTAAATTTCTTAAAGTAGTCCCTTAAAGTGAATCAAAATAAAAATTTTTCTGACTGAATCAGTAAAAGAAATATTTCATTGATAATCAAGCATATTTTCAGTGAAAACACTTTGCTACTCCGTACTTGTAACTGATTTCAACCAGAAAGTAAGTGAAATGTTTCGCCGCAATATAATACTATAGTACAGAAATGCTGTACTAAAGCTAACTTTATTTGTGTAGAGCGATAATATTGATGGTTTCCATGCACCTCGTGTGCGATAACACTGTCTGCGTTTGCAAACTGCATCGATAATAGGAGCAGTCTCTGCTGTTTAAGCATATAGGTTGCCAATGTCATTCATTTTGATCTGCACTTCGAATAACACTTTAATAGAAACAATAAAATCAATAAAATCAATTTGATCTACACTTCGAATAACAATTTAATAAAAGAAAATTGGTATTGCTTTAAATGTTTCTTCTTTAAAAAAAGAAACAACTAAAAACATTAAAGCAAGAGAGTTACAGGTAAAAAAACAATTGAGGGAATTAAAGGAGTTCAAATAGCTCCACATTGGCAACAATGGACTACCATTACTAGAATTAGCAATCTAGTATTAACTGATCCTTTCAGCGAGATTTTATTGATTGTAGTACTACACTTATAACCGAATCACCAGTTATAAGTGTAGCATTTCAATGAAGAATACACTGATTGATACATTTTAGAGAGTACAGTCGCGGTTATCGCGTAACCAAAATCCATACCTCGTAACGCAATGTGTATCTTGTAAGAAGATACGATGGGTGAGGAGGAGGACGGCAGTCAGAACGAAATGGTGAAGCGAATGAGGTTTGCGACAGGCATCAAACGTATCTTTCGTCTTGACCTGAAGCTCTGACGCCAGTGTAAATACAAGGCCAGGGCTCTCCTTCACCGATGGTGAGCGGCGAATTGTTCTCTCTCTTTCTCTCTTCTTTCTCTCTCTCTCTATCTATCTCGTAAAAGCTTGCTCGAAGCAAGCCCGAATCAACGGCAGCCCTAATGGCTACAAATTGATTTGACCGACGGAATCCAGGAAACTCAATATCCTCTTGAAACGCAAACCTAATGGCCGATCTATCTAACGTGTCAGCGTCAGCGCCGTGGGAAAGGGCGATCTCTCCCCGGCGCGTCGTAGAAATTGAATTGAAGAGCGTTTACCTTCGCCCCCGGCACGATGATAATTAAACGCTCCTCGAATTCATCGTGTCCGACCGATGAATCGCGCGACTCGCCGCCCGACTTCGTCCTCGCGAATTCGTGTCGCGCGACTCGCCGTGAAAATTCTCGCCTCTTTCATCCAAAGAAAAATATAATTTCATCCTTAACAGGACTCTCTTATATATGACATCAAGAGAATTCGTAGACCAGAGAAAAATATTTTAAGCACAACGTTCTTAAAATTAGAGGAATTTTCATTCTTTGCTAGTCCAAATCTTATTTTTAATAGATATTTCTTCTAGTAAAAGGGTTCTGCTTCAAGTAAGGTTTTCTTAAAAGTTTTATGAAAACGTATATTTTCTAATTTGAAAAATATTTTATATTGGTATAAGCAAGTATGCTGTTAGTACTTATTAAATAAATACCTACTAATTTTTATGTACTTTTTCTCTCAATGTAGAGGAGTTCTTTTAAAGTTATATACAGGTCTGATGATAATATATAAAACTCTCGTGTACGTATAGATTATCTCTGTACTTAAAGCAGATCTTGCGAGTTATAAACTGGAAGTTTCGTGTTATTGATTATTTTACCTCAACTATTTAAGTATTACTTTAAATCTCGAATACAACGTATGTTGAACATTTCGCGGAGAGATATAATTCTTGAGATTTAATTTTCTTGTCTATAATAGTCGAGGATAGATGGGAAATTCGTATGTCGCGAAGGAAGAATTTCGCATATAGATTAGGACAAAACCAAAAACACCACTTTGTAGATAACCGAGTAAAATTTTTAATTATTAATTAAGGCAGACTGACAAATAATCACGCGGAATATGGTGCAGTACAATTTGTGTTGTATACTTGTATATTAAGTCCAACTGGAAGAAAGACTTCCACCATTTTGCAAATAATCACTGGATTTTTTAGTTATTAATTGAAGAAGATTGGCGCATAGTTACG
This sequence comes from Odontomachus brunneus, assembly GCF_010583005.1. Taxonomy (NCBI): domain Eukaryota; kingdom Metazoa; phylum Arthropoda; class Insecta; order Hymenoptera; family Formicidae; genus Odontomachus; species Odontomachus brunneus. The sequence continues at coordinate 2,935,042 of NW_022639451.1, forward strand.
TATGATCGTTCGCATATAATCACGTACAATCTTCTTCAACTAATAACTCAAAATTTTACGCGATTGTTCGCAGAATGGTAGAGCAATTTTTCATTTAATTTGACCTAATCTACACGTGCACGAGAGTTTTATGCGTTATTGTCAGATTCCTGTAAGAGAATATTCACGAAGAATAAGATTATATTTTTCCAGATATGTTCGCGTAAACGTGTGTAATATACGGAGATTCGGAGGATGCGGGAATTCGGAGATATTGTTCTCCATACATGCATATAAATGTATCTCCCCCTCCCTCCTCCTCTCTCTCTCTTTTTCTTTCTCTCTCTCTCTCGCGGCTGAGTTCCGTGAGATCGGCCGGCCGGCAAGCAAGGATCGTGGCTTTTATATCGCGAATTAAGCTCCCGGCGTGATTCTGACAGCTCTGGCAACTTGTAAGAAGGGAAACCGCCCCGTGTGCCCGTCGGTTCTGATTATTAAAAAGATAACAAGCCCCGCGGGCTCTCTTTAATTTTTCCGTCGTTTCCGCCGAGTCCGACATAACGGAGATGTCCCGGGCATAAAAGTGGCCGGTTCCTCATAATTCCAGATAATTTAAGGTCGGCGCGTTGATGAGTTCTACCTACGGGCGACGCGAGCGATTCTGACAAGACGTTGCGTTGTCTCGATGTTCCCCAGGGCGGAAATGAAAAGCTACGTCTCTTAATTCCCACGACACCGCGTGTATTCTTTATTTCCGCGAATTTCGTCCGGTACTTTCGCGACGCGGCGACGCGATTTGCAATTAATGCGAAATTCTTCCATCGCGACACACGAATTTCCCATCTATCCCCGACTATTATAGACAAGAAAATTAAATCTCAAGAATCATATCTCTCCATCCGCGAAATGTTCAACATGCGTTATATTCGAGATTTAAAGTAATACTTAAATAATCCAGGTAAAATAATCAATAACACGAAACTTCCAGCTTATAACTCGCAAGATCCGCTTTAAGTACAAAGATAATCAACAAAGATATTTGAAGTGAATCTTACGAATTATAGTTACGTTCTGAATTTCACGATCGAATTTACGAAATTGCGGGATTTATCGTTATTATTATATAATCTTTTCCTTCCCTCTCTCTCTCTCTCTCTCTCTCTCTCTCTCTCTTTCTCTCTCTCTTATATTGTTTTAAGAAGTATGGATAAAACAAAATAGTAGGTTTAGAGTTAATAACAGGATCTGCTTTAAGCATAAAGAGAATCGCGCCTGAAGCGAATCTCACGAATTATCAGTTTGCAGTTTAGCATTCTTCTATGAAATTCTCGTAGGAAATTTGGACATTAAAAGGTAGTTGTATCGCTAAATGTCGTTTTAGCGACACATGAAGGAGGCCAGTAGTAAATATACTATTTATCGTGCAAAATTACGTTTCCATGAATATATCTCATTATCTGAGTAATAAATATCAATTTTGAACGAAATTGAAATATATATACACAATGTTACAAATACGAAAATATTATTTCTTATTTTTCTTCATTATTTCTTATTTTTCAGTGCTTTATTTATGCATCAGTTGATCTAATAGAGATGCACAGACAATAAAAAAAGATATAAATGTTTAAATATCTATATATGTATTTAGACCAATATTATACAGTATAAACTTTCTATAATTGTGTTTTTAAAATAAAATAGTAAATAATTTTGAAATTTGTATGTCTATCATTACTTTTTAATCTTTAATATCAGCATCAATCATTAACATTATTAAACAATATTAATTTTATTAATTATTAATCTTTTTTTAATATCACACATAATAGTTTTGCATTAAAATGTCATATATATATATATATATATATATATATATATATATATATATATATATATCATGTATATACGTTAATGTAGCACAAGTTTCATTCTCACAAGACTCGTTTCGCAACAGTTTTTACAACTGCTGTAAAAGGAAAACAGTAAGTCCCCATTGGGTGTCTACCGAATCGACGTCTTTCTAATTTTATTCGTAAAAATTATGAATCCTCCGAAATTGGGAAATTACGTTTTCTATTTCATTTGACAGACACACCCAAACTTTTACATCATGAAATATAATATTATCGCGTTGAAAACAAAAAGAATTTCTCGATTGGCTCGTGAGATCGCGGCATTGCTCGCTATTGCCGTGTTACCCCGCTGCAAATAGAAGTGAAGATATAGACAATAAAAGTAATGGAGTGCGCACACAATTGAAATTTATTCCTAATGCCGAAATCGATCTCCGGACGATGGTGGGCCTCATTCGTGGCTTCTGAGAGAGCCGGGCAAGCACTCGCGATAAATCAACATCTTCATCTCGTTAAAGGCGCTGAGAGGGATAAGGGTGTAGGTATAGCCAAGAAAGGGGTTGGTTCGCTCACCATCACTAATTACTTTAGTTATCCCCCTTTAACCCTCGACGTTCCTCTTAAACCCACCCTCGTCATAAACTGTAGTGAAGCCTCGAACCTGTGTGAAACGGCACCTCGCCCTCTCTCATCCGTCCGTCGGCTCCCCTGCCTTCGACCCTCTCTACGCCTCTCTCGCTCTCTTTCTCCCCCGTCGCCCCGCCGCCCCTCAAAGTACAGATTACCCTTAGAAAAGCTTTATTATTATCATCCACCCGTGCACCGCAAGTCCTTAATTAAATTCGAGAAAAGATTCATGGGTCCGGCACAATCCGAAGTACGATAATTCGAGGCAATCCACGGAGTCGCGTATCTCTCTCTCCGACGGCGCGCATCTCCTGCAGCAGCCTTCCGGGGAAACTTTAAGGGTGCGGCGCACACGAGAACCAACCCTTTCGCGAGAAATCCAACTTCCGTCCTCCGAGAACGAACGAAGAATAAAAAAAGAAATTAACTAATTCTATCGTTTCCAATGACTGCGAATGAATTTTCAGAAGAAAAAAATCTTCGTCGGCGCAAATCGAAATCATTTGCAAAATTATCTTTGCGCGCTTCTGTGCGGTGAGAGAGCGTTCTCTCTACGTAATTTTGTCGTCATACACAAAGAAGGCACTGTAGTAAAAATTACAATAAAATTATCTAACTCTGAGAATCACATAGAAATTATTATATATTTGCTTAAAAATGTGTTATGCACATTTGACTTTTTACTACAAACTTATAGTGATTATTTGAATTGTCTTTTGTAACGTATATTTAAATACACAAAGACAATATATATTACACAGTTTTTTCAAATAAATCCTCTTCAATTCCATGTTTCTACACTAAGAAAATAGATGCTTAAAAAATAAAACAATATTTATTCACGCTATGGTTATTAAAAAATAATATATTTATTTATTAATATATAAAATATTTTTCAAATAAAATATACATTTCCTCAAAATCTTAGGCTTTTGCGAAAGCAATTGTTTATTCTACTTAAATAAAAGAATTTATATTTAAATAAATATGTTATTAGCATTCACCGAAAAATATTTTTTTTGTTTTTTAGATATCTTTTCTCTTTGTATAGCAGTGCGCAGGCTTTATTTTGACTGTTAATAACGTTTTTAAAATCTAATAAATTTTGTTGGAAGCATAGTAAATTTTTGAATAGCACATCTCGGTTTCTAAAATATACATAAATAGCATATATTAAATGAAAGAACAGTCAATCTGTTTCTCGATTACAAAATTATATATAATAGTGATTTTTACCACAAAATTTCACATTGACTTAGTTTTCATGCGCAATTATTAGAATATAAATGCATAAATTTATAATCACTATATAGAGAAAATATATTATATGAAAAGAATTTATATGAATAAAAAATACATATTAATAAATATGTATTTTTTTATTCATATAAATTCTTTTCAATTTTGATATTCTTCTTGTAATGTCAGACAGTAAACTGTCAATAAGGTATATGCTTTGCTAAGAAACATAATAAATTTCTCTAGGCATAGATAGCAAATTTTTTAATAGCACATTTCAGTTTCTAAAATACAATTAACATTTATGAAATAAAAGGATAGTCAATTAATGCAGAATGTCAATTTGTTTCTCGTTTTCAAAATTCCTAACTGATATATAACTTTTATCATAAAATTCTCTTCGCGTAGATCATCAAATTCCCGTAACAATTCTCGTAACAATCAATACTGAAATGTCAGAGTATAGTCCAGCTTGACAAAGAACATCTGGAAAGTGAAATACAATTCCAATTTTTACAATACTCTTTCCGCGTACGAATGATCTAATTTCGCCGTGAGCGAACCGATATTCAGCTTCACGCGCGACAATGCGATAATGGGCGAGACGCTGGCTGGTAACAATGCTACTTCGATACGAATCCGCAGGGTCGATAACTTGATAACTTAGATTGCGATACAACAACGGGAAGTTCCGATGGCGATATTATCGCGCGCGCACGGTACATTAAGACGGAGACGTGAAATTCGGCATCTGCTGCCAACACTTCAGCCGCTATTAAGAGACATCGTGGAAAAGAGACAGAGAGAGAGAGAGAGAGAGAAAGAGAGAGAGAGCCAACGAACGCGCACACGAGGGTGAGGAGTGGAGGATAGAGGGGTGGTCGAAGCGAAGGGCCGAGAGAAAGAACTATCATTGGACAATAATCGCTTTTATGGGTGTTCGTGTGGCGAACCGTGATATTAGATAGCGGCCCAACGAGTGCGCAGAATCGCAGTGCTCAAATCGCAGGAACACTCTCGGCACACACCCTCTAATAAAGTTAGGAAAAAGTTTCTCTCTCTCTCCTCCCCCTCTCTCTTTCTCTTTATCTCTCTCTCTCTCTCTCTCTCTCTCTCTCTCTCTCT
>NW_022639451.1:2940564-2941030 GCF_010583005.1 Odontomachus brunneus
TCTCTCTCTCTCTCTCTCTCTCTCTCTCTCTCTCTCTCTCTCTCTCTCTCTCTTTCTCTCTCTTTTTCTCTCTCCACGCGATAAAAAGTAATGTTAGATATTGCGGTGCGTTCGGTCGGAGTTCGATTGCTTTTAACGATAGAATCGAACTCGATATGTACTTACCAAGGACTGAAATCAGTGAGAGATATCGTTTCGTCGGAATCGGGGCAATGAAAATTGCCATTACAGCCACGAGGTGCGACGGAAAATCGCCGCCGAGGGTAGAGAATGCAGCCGATGCGAAATTCAGAATCTACTCGTGGGGAACTTTGCAGGAGCACGCTCGAACAAGCGGGACGAAATAGCTCCAAATGCGGCTTCAAAGGCTCGTCTGCGATACACGCAGTGAGTACGATGTAGGTTGCAGTAAGAAAAAATAAAATAATTTATTTTGCTACGCGCTACCCCCCCCCCCCCCCCCCCC
>NW_022639451.1:2941059-2956254 GCF_010583005.1 Odontomachus brunneus
TCATACTTTACTTTCTTACATTAGAAATATTTCTCTTACTTAAAAAAAAACATTTCCAGCGTAAAGGAGCTGAAGTACAGAGACACAAGCGCGAAATATAAATTATCCTTATTTCTTACTCTCTAATTTATACGCCGAGCTTACTCAGTATTGTACACGAACCTTAAGAGTTCCGGAGTAATTCGCCATATTTACGGCGCGCGTGAGCTTCACCCGGAACGGGGTTTATCCGTCACGGCCGGATTCCGTTGGATTCTTATCACGTTGTCCGCGATCGCTCAGCGGATGGAGAAAAAGAAAGAGAGAGAGAGAGAGAACGCGCTGGTAGAAGAAGGGCGCAAAATCACCTTTTGTATGCGGATTGCGGAACCGCAAGAAACGTCAATTCACTCTTCTCGTGAAGAGAACGAGCTCCTCGTTACGGCCGCGTCCACGTACATTCCGTTTACTGTGAAGGTGGATATATGTGTATGTTCTTCCTCTCTCTCTCTCTCTCTCTCTCTCTCTCTCTCTCTCTCTCTCTCTCTCTCTCTCTCTCTCTATCTATCTGTGTGTACATGTGTGCATGGTCGCGCGCTTGATCCTTAGATTTTCTCGTAAAACCAGCGACAGAGTGAGCCTCGACCAATGGCGGTGAAGGCATGGCGCTCGAGGTGTGAATTATACATGAGGATATATCCCTACACAGTCCTCTTCGTCTATCCTTCTCTCTCTCTCTCTCTCTCTCTCTCTCTTTCTCTCTCGCTCTCTCTCTCGTGCACGCGCACCCGCCCGAGCCACCCTTGTCTTTCTTGCTCTCCTATATATTCACCGACCGCCATTCATCCAAGCAGACACCGCTTCTTGTTTACTCAATCTTCTCGCGTTCGTCCGGCAACGTTTCATTTAAAGCGATAATTACACGGAATGTAAAAACGTCGGACTTCCAACACACGGCGGAAAAGCTAGTTTGCGCGACCGTCCACGGGCGATTTCTCGGCATTCTTCCCCCTTCATTATTCTCGACATAGCGTGTATGTATGTGTGTGTATCTTCCCGTTTCGCCCATCGAGAGAGCTTTGTCCAGCTGAAAAATCGCGAGATAGAGAGAGGAGGAGAGAGAGAGAGAGAGAGAAAGAAAGAGAAGGATCCGTGCGAATTCGACAATAATATCTTTGCGAAACATAATTGTCATCTTAGACTCTTCAAAAACCACATACACTAAGTTTCAATAATTAAATTATAATATATATAGTTAGATGATTAACCTGAAAATCCTAGACATGAGTAAAATTTTTCCTAGTCAACTTTTTCAAACATTTTTTAAACGTTTTTAAAAACATGTGTTTTGTTCCTTATTATAACTTTTTTAAAATTTATTGATCGCAAATATATTAATAAAATCATATTCTTCGACGATCTCTACCCTAATTAAAAAATGAAGACATTAAATTTCGTTGATTCTTCCAAAAATTTCGTTGATTCTTCCAAAAATAGAAGCAATTTTCATTCATAGCGAGCAAAAGAAGATGAGTGAAATTCGCTCATGTTTAAAATTCACGTAAACTTTTAATGCTTAAGTTTCTAGGGTTAAGGATTGATTTTTCAATAACAGTTTAAACTTAAATTTAAGCTTAAATTCGGTTTTAACAATGTATTTGATATGTGTGTGATTGAACAGATTTTAAACTTAAATCTGAGTTTGAACTACTATTGGGAAATCGATTCTAAAGAATTCAGCACTTTTCCTCGATGCGTCTCGCAACGTATCCAGTATGTAACAGAAAAATGCAGCTACTGAACATCCGTTAAGAATAAGTTCTATATATTTTTTTTCTAGAATGTAACAAACGAATTATTCTGTTGGATAATTATCCTGTTGGACAGTACATGTTGCAAATATAGAGATAGTGTTGCGATCTCTGATAATCTGATTGCATGCATATTTAAATCCAATGACGATTAGAAAAACTGATGAGTTTCGATATAATAAATGCTAAGACCTTATTTTGAACTCTGTTATCGATAAAAGTGCCTCTAATTGACTTATAAGTCTTTGGAGACTAACTTATAAGGTTTACAATGACTTTTATCTATAAAAGAAAGTTCACGTTTTTAAGAATAAGGATTTCTAAGACTTTATCGAAGCTTACTGTACAAAAGTTGCATGCCCTTTAGTATCGACTTAGATAATCGCGCTTCTTGCATATCACGGACTTGCAAAAAAAGATTTACTACATATGGACAACTAAACATAATTTGCTGTGTTAACTACTTTTTCTTTGCTGCAGTAGCCAATTTCCATGCTATGATAATAAGAAAATCTGTTGCTGCAACAAAAAAGTAGCTAAAGTAGTAAATTATATTTAGCACTCCATCTGTAGCAAATTTGCTGCGTTACCCAGACAACATAATGTCTAAAATCGGGACATAAGATGTCCTAAAGATCATCTTTAAGATGTCTTTCAGATGATTTACGTATAAATGTCTTTAAAGCATCTTAAAGATTATCTTTAAGACGTCTTATGTCCCGATTTCAGACATTATGTTTTCTGGATAGCTACTTTTCTTGCTGTAAAAGCAGATTTTCTTGTTATCATAGCAAGGAAATAGGTTCTTGCAGCAAAGAAAAATAGCTAACAACGAATTATATTTAACTGTTTATATGTAGCAAATTAGTTTGCTTTTGCAGCAAATTCTTTCCTTCCGTATAAGTATCGCATCATTGAATATCAACATATCTCTCGCGTTGCACATATAAGAGAGAGAGAGAGAGGTTGAACGCGACTGCTGCGCGCACCAAGAGAACGTGTGTGCACACGAAAAGACAGGGGGAGAGAGAGAGAGAGAGAGAGAGAGAGAGAGAGAGGAAGAGGAGATGCACAGCAAGAGCAAGAGCGAGACAGAGGCAGAGGGAAGGAGAGCTAAGCACATAATACCCACGGTTTGGGGTTAATCGGGCGATGCCAGTTCATTAGTTGCACGCGTACACTCGCGTGCGCTCGCGCGGTTGCTGTACGTGTGTGCACACGATGAACGGCCGTCCCGACGCGCTGCGCTCTCGTCGGCCGACAAACCTAGCGAAGCCAGGTTCGACCCGACCTGGCCCAGCCTGGCTCGGCTGCGGCGACGCTAATGAAACTAAACGGTGCCCGGAAACGGCGGCGTGAGTTAGTTTCATTTGATTTCATGAGCGTAGTTCGGCCATTCGTGCTCCGTCGTTCGAGCGACGGCGACGTACGAAGTAGCGGCGCGGCTATCGAGCCGTTTTTATTCGATACGATTACGGCCGCATGAATCGTTCGCGGTCGAATGGGTGCGCGAGACAGCCGTCGAGGTATTCGACATTAACGCGGTGGTAAGGCGGATTCGAAAGACAGCCGATGTGCTTTGGGAGGTAGGAAGAAGACGAGTGGTGTAGCGCATTAGGACGAGGTCCTCGCGTGGATTTCCTCAGGACGGTATTCACATTCCGATTCGATAGTTAGCCCTTTGCGCTTCGAATTGCTTTCGAAGTTTCTTTTTAACCGATCCGCGCACAGAGATTCACTGATCTCGCGGCAATTTTTAACATGTTTCGATTTCATTATTTCAGTATTCAGCTAATGCAACCAAACATTTTTACAGCAATGTACTTATACAGGGTGTTTAGTAACTCACGGGGGAATTTGGTACAATTGTGCGCGATAATATAATATACGAGTCGTTTTTAATTAATAATTAAACATCTACATGGTCATTTGGAAAATAGTAGAGGACTTTTTTGTTCAATTTGATTTAATATACAAGCCATAATATATAGTTGCCATCACAACTCATCTACCATGGCGCGTGATTATTCACGAATCTTCTTCGATTAATAACTTAGAATCTTACGTGGTTGCTCGCAAAATGGTAGAAAAATTGTTTACTCAGTTTGATCTAATCTATCTGCACACTCCTCTGTGAGTTACATCCTATATTTATGGAATATATACACCTAGAGAAATACAATCTTATGTGAAAAAAAATATTCCGTCGGATTAACCAAATCTGATGAAATATGAACGAATGAATTTCGGTTAAAGTTAGAGGATTCTGCACCAGAATCCTGTTGAAATTAACGAGATTTCTGCTTAACCAAACAAAATTTCTGTCCAACAGTTGCAAATCCTGGTTAATCAGGAATCTTATTAACTTGAACAAGATTCTGATGACTTCAACTTTGCGACAATCCTGCAACCCGTATTTTGTTCTGTAATAATCGAAATATCGAACATGCTGCAGAGTGGCCATCTTGCTCAGGATAAAGAAAGTCGCATACACTACCGTTCAGAAGTTCGGAAGCAGTCATATTTTTGTGTGAAATAAAAGATCGCTTGTAAATATTATGAAAACAACTGCTTATAACGAATGTTTATTGACATTGATGACTACTTTAGGTTAGAACATCAACTTTCTGTATCTATAATCACATTATATTAAATAAAAAAATTCAGTTAAATCAACCGACTGATAACTTTAACCCTAGGTATACACACTTATTTTTCGCATACGTAGATGCTACACTGGAGTCTGAAGAAACCCAGTTATTTTTTTTATTATAACTTTCGTAAAAATCACTGTATTTTGACTTTTTTCCCGATTGTTAATAGACTGACAAACACATATATTTATTAAAAATTCGAATTAAATCATAATAAACATATAATAAAGACGTGTTGAAAAATTAGAATTACTCATAAATGCAAAGGAAATGTCATTTTACCGTAATAGCTTCAAAAATTCATATCTTTTTTGGTAATAGAGATAATCGAAAAAAGTTTTCATATTTTAAAAAAGCATATTTCAAGGTACAAAGAAAAAAATCGTCATTAAAATATTGGAATATTATCATAAAAATTACAAAGCTCCAAGATTGACGATTTTTCATTTTTCTATTTTCTGATGGTTTTGCAGACAGATATAAGAGTTAGGATTTTGTTAAAAAATATATTTTTGTTAAAAAATTTTTGTTAAAAAATACAAACTTAATAACTTGTAATGCATTAACAGAAACAGAAACAGAAAAAAGACGTCAATAATTTAAAAGCGGCAAATAACATTCACCCAACAAGGCATCATTTTGGGCGTTTAGTTCTTTTTTTTACATTACTTATTTAATCTAACATTTTTTAAAATATATATTTACACTATGAACTCGAATAAAATTATTTAAAAAATATATTTACTTGCAAAAGAAGTTGCACGAAATACACACCGGGGTCTGGGAAACCCCGGGCTTACTTTACGTGTGAATTACTACAAAACCGACAGAAAATTGACAGTTGCTACATAGAGGAGACTTCAAAATTTTTTTACACGGCGATCGTATCCTTTTTACTTATTCTCTCTACTAATACTAGAGTTTCAAACATTGCCTCGGGTCTCGGAGACCCGAATGTATATACCTAGGGTTAACGCGCATTGAGCTCAGAAATTGTAACTTGCATCTATAAATGCTTGAATACAACTGTTAAAATCCTATTTAATTAGAATACAATGGTTAGATATCGGAATTGAAGATAAACATCATATTTCTATGATTCGAACATGACTAAAACAAAGTAAGTGTTCAACCGCAAGTAAATAATAAGTAGAATTTATTAGACATAGGCATAAAGATTTGGTGTTCTAACCTAGTAGTAGACTAAGTAGTCGTCAATGTCAATAAACATTCATTATAATCGATTGCTTTCATAACATTTACAAACGATCTTTTATTTCACACAAAAATATGACTGCTTCCAAACTTCTGGGCAGTAGTGTATAAAATATATATTTTAATTAGTTGTTCCTGGATTTCTATGAAAGTTTTTCACAGCTCCTTAAATAGCGGCCAACTTTACCTCATTCGTTCATATGTTCAGTTTCAATCATTCTATGAATGAAAATTGCTTCTATTACACAAAGCAGTGTATCGTACACTTGCAGGATACTTTAGTCTAACTAATAATACGTCACTTAAGTTTGTTCACTCATGTTGAAGAATATCATATGCTCGGTTTCAATCATTCTATGAATGAAAATTGCTTCTATTACACAAAGAAGAGTATCTTACATTTGCAGGAAGTCTAACTAATAACACGTCACTTAAGTTTGTTCACTCACATTGGAGAATATCAATATTAAATTTTAAGGCGCTCGAAAATGTACTTTGCTGCTCCTAAATCAATTTTTTCTATTTTTTAATTGTAACATTATTCCGATATTAATAAAAAGGTCAAGGAAAAGTATTTGTGTTCTAAAAAGAATATTTTATAATTTCCTGTCGATAAATACATAAACAATAGCACATAGTTGACATGTTATTTGAGCCAATTAGACCCGGCCTCCCCTACTCCCTTAAGTCGCATACAAAGCATAATTAATTGCAATGAAGCATCATTTATATATTCAATAAAAACACAAAGTAAAATAATATGAAATAATAATAATAAAAATAATAATAATAAAATAATACATATCTCGAATTAATTTAAATCATCGACTTTTAATTATTCTAAAGGAGAATTATCGGTTTTCCTTTCAGATTTTATAGTGTTGATTCTTATATTGCAAGAATTTTAAAGATCTAAGTCGAGATATGCACTATTGCGCACGACACATAAAAAATCTGTGACATTTAAAGTCCAATAAAGTTAACAATGTATTAATACATTGCGGGCCGGAGATGTGAATTGACGTCTTTAATTTCTGACGCGTTGATGACCAAAAACAGTCATTTCTTTTACATAAAAAAATAAGTAACATTTCAAACAAAAAGCATAAAACATTAATTCATTTCTTTAGGAAGTTAAAACGCGATACTTCACAAAGGGTAATTTTTTAATAAATATCATGCTAAAAAGAATTACTAGTATATTCATTAATTGTATGTTTCAAGTTGAAACATGCATTGCATTGTTAAGCTATGTATTCGTTTCACAACTATTAGATTGGTGCAAAATATCGTTTTCTTATTAAATCTCTCTAATTCTGATCTAATCTAAAATTCTATTAAATTCTGGCGGGAAATGTGAGTATTGAAAGGAAAATAGTAAGTCTTCTTTAGATGTCTAAAAAATAATTCGATGTTGTTTTTTGTTTTATTCGTAAAAATAATTAATCCTGCGTTCATCGCGAGTTTACTTTTGCTTTATGAGTTGTCTGTGTTGTCTATCTGCTGCTGAAATGTAGTTCCAGTATGTTACAAAACACCCTGTATTTCGCAATGCATTAATATAATAATACCACTCTTGCATTTGAATAATGCTAACGCCGCGCGTTTGATCAAACTAAAGTTACTCTAATCAAAGACCACGGAGAAACAATTTTTGATTAGTCTATTATGTTTCGTCAAATCCCACACAATATCCAATCACAGTATTCCTATCGGAATAGGCTAGGTTAGAGTTAGGTTAGGAGAGATAGACAAAGAAAAAGTTTGAAAATATGCTCCTCTCTCTCGTAGAATTTTCACGAAAGCGCAGTCGTGACCAAATTCTGATTAGAGTAACTCATTCATAGATCAAGCTCACTTTCTCCCACCCGGGGATGGTGATTATGCGCGGAGAGAAGTTTTCGAAAAGACTCTAGACGCGAGCATCGATGAAATTTCGAGTCCAGATAGAGCGCCGTATCTTTTTCCAGCTTCGTCGCGGTTATAATTATTTCCAGAGCAGCAACAGGTACTGCAGCACGTAATGCTCGAGGACAGTCTTTACAAACGCGGAATAACTGCACGCCCGGCTAAATTGCGACGGGAATATCGAATATTTAATGTTACTGCGAAACACGCATTCAACATGAAACCTCATGTTCCCGCGTACGAGCGAATTAAACCCACTCCGTAGTTTTAAACAACCAAATCGCGCGACTCTCATTACATTCTCACGTTCTCTCTCCCTTTTTCTCTGTTTCTCTCTCTCTTTCTCGCTTTCTCTGTGTCTCTCTCTCTCCCCCTTTCTCTGTCTCTCTCTTTCTCTCTCTCTTTCTTTTTCTCTCCGTCTCTCTATCTGTTTATCTCGATTAGATTAGATTAGATTCTCGATTAATGATGGTGAAGCGATTACGTGCCATTCAGGTGCACAGCTACGAATTATTATTATTATTATTATTACAGAAATGTGAAAGCAAGTGAGCGAGCAATTTTTCAATAATAATTAACATTTATAGAAAAAATATCTGAGAGAAAAAGTATCTAAGAAATAAGGAGATATATATTTTCTTAAAACTCTGTATACCAAAAAAAAATTAGTAAATTAATACACTCAGTTTAACATGTTTTATTCTAATATAAGTAATTCTAATATAAGTAATTTGTGTAAGTAAAATAAAAATATATTAATAATATATGTAATTCTGTTAAAAGAATTTTAAAGTCTTGAATTTCAATAATGTTATAATTTTACTTGTAAATTATAATAGTTTCATAAAAAAATATAATATGATTATTTTAATGATAATGATATCTTTTCTTTTCCGACATTTAAAAATATCATATTTCCAATCCAATATTTTGTATTTTCTATTCATAAAAATTATTTTTGAATAATAAGAATATATATTTTTTTGTTGAATTATATAAAATGTATTGTTGCAAATAATTTATCTTCGTTTAACGTATTGGTTTTTGCATTCAATTAATACAGATGATAGAAAGACAGAATTTATATCTAAATTATTTATATTATTTAGTGAATAAATATCTTTGTAGAGCTCTTTCAGATCAATTTCTTAATTAGCAAATTGAATTTCGCAAATGTTTACGCTGGTAAAAAATGGATCTTCACAAATTTAAGCAATAAAATTTAAGAACTAAATTTTGGGCCTAGGGGTTTTTTAAGTCTACATGTAGACTTAAAATATGAAATAAAAATTGTTAAAATTCAAAATGGTGGACTTAATGTAGCGACTAAAATAATAATTTTTATTTTAAAAATTTACACCATTAAAAACAGCAATCCCAAAATCTCTAATATACAACATTATATGCGTTATCTTGAATTTATAATTCACTATTAAATAGAGCAACTCTAAAACCTTTTGAATATCTAATTTTAGAAATATCAGAAATATTAAAACGCAATATTATTTTCCCGCCAGTCAAAAGGTTAAATCATACTTCTTTTAATAGTGGTAAATAAAAAAGACAGAAAATAATCCTTATATCTATTTAAATTTGCTAGCAGATATTGCTAGGGCGCTGCTATTGTAAATTCTACGTGCCACAGACAATTCTCCAGCAGATACAAAAAACAGCGATAAATTTTAACCGTGACATTTAGAATTCTACTTGGACCAGCAGAACATCTTTTTGAACGATGTTTCGAAAGAAACATCTTGCAATTTCTTTCCCACTATTTCTCTCGCAACAGATACAGAAACGAAACGCATAGCCAACATAATCAACTTGACCCGATCTTCCCTGCTCAGATGTAGGACGTAGTTTCGGTTTGTGCACGTATTCTAGCGCGCAATAGAGACTCTATTTGACCCGCATCCGAGACAAAACCGAGCATTAGTCTCTATCAATTCAAATGGAACCAAATGGAGCCAACAGAGAGAGAGAGAAGGAGAGAGAAAGAGCGTAGGCGCGACGGCGGCCTCGTCGTCGTCGTCGTCCTCTACTCTCTGCGAGGGAACTAAATTCTCGTCTCAGCGCCGAGTACGAGGGATTCGTACTTCGTTAGAGCGACTATTAGTGCCCTAATAAGGTCATTAAGCACAATATATATTCTACGCGGAACTTTCCCGCCGCGGCACGTACCTAACTGCTCGATTATGGTGCACGGCCCGTTATTGAGAGAGAACCTAGCGCGATTATTCCGAGCGGGAGTCACCTCGGAAATTTCGCGAGATTCTAATAGACTCTTCATCCGGAAGACTCGACTTCACGAGAAACGCGGGGAATTTATATAATTTTACAGGGTGTCTGACGCACCTCATACGTACGCCGGTGTGCAGGTAGAAGCCGTTAAACTGAACGAGAAAATCCGAGCAAGAAAGCTGTCATGGAAATCTATGATGTCGCTGTCTTCAGTAAAAGAAATATAATGAAAAAATAATGACAAGAATCTCTTTTTGTAAAAGCCTAAAAAAGCCAGAATATAACAATACAATATGAAATAAAGAGCCTATGACTAATATAATATTAATATAAATATGATCTATATGAATATAATATTATAAAATAAATAAATAAATAAATAAATATAATATAATATGAATATAATATAATATGAATATAATATGTAATATGTATGAATATAAATGAATACAATATGAGAAATAATTATATAACTATGAAAAAGTGATGTTGAAGTTAAAATATGTTGTTATTCAATTGTATCTTATATGTGTATATTGATAAATAATAATATGTATATGTGAATACAATATGAGAAATAATTATATAAATATATAAATGAATACAATATGAGAAATAATTATATAACTATGAAAAAGTGATGTTGAAGTTAAAATATGTTGTTATTCAATTGTATCTTATATGTGTATATTGATAAATAATAATATGTATATGTGAATACAATATGAGAAATAATTATATAAATATATAAATGAATACAATATGAGAAATAATTATATAACTATGAAAAAGTGATGTTAAAGTTAAAATATGTTGTTATTCAACTGTATCTTATATGTGTATCATACGTTCTTATGAGAAATATAAATGTTAACATATATTTTTCATTTCCCGTAGCTTAGCAAAAGTATGGATAATACATTTTTAATCAATACTTCAATTTCTTATAATTATCTTTTATAAACGTTATATCGTTTATAAAATAATAAAGAACTTTTCCGTTCAGTTATTGACGAGTTCTATACATAGAAAAATTATTCTACTACAAAGAAAGAAAGCGATTATTCAGTTTGTTCTCCTTCTTTCAGATGGAATGATTATCTTCAACAAAGGATATATTTTCCTGATAATCTTAAGATATTCATTACAAATTTTAGGAAAACTCATTATCATGTACTCAAAAGAAAAGAATTCATTCTCTTTACAAAAGTATTATAAAACTTTATCGAGAAAAATAATGGCTTGACTCTGATGTAGTAAGTAAACCAAGTTTTTCTATCGATTTAATATTCTTGGTTGAAATGCTAAACTTACTAGAATTCAGAATGTGTTTAGTATAAATAAACTTATTGCTTATAATGAATTGCTTATGACAGATTTGCAGATATATAAAACTTATGAAACACTTGAAAGAAATAACGTTTACTTGAACTCAGTGCGTATTTTTCTGCGCGTGTACGCGGAGAAGAACAATTCTGTTGATGTGACTAAATTTTCCACTGCCTGAGAAGAGCAAGAATTAGATAAAAAGAAAACTCAGTTATAAGAGCAGAAAAACTCCCACACAAGGCATCTATTCAGTCAATTACTCTCAGTTATCTCAACGCTTTTAGAGCAGTTTTAGAGCAACCGAACGTTCAGACGAATATTTTCCGTCGCGTTAACAGAGACGTCTTTTCCCGTCATCGAATTTTCGTCACGGTCCCCATTCAGTTACACGAACTGAGACTTCTTTCCGTGTATCTGCAGACGAGCGGTCGTGTTACGTCGCACACAGATATCTCCTGTATATAATATAATCGAATTCCTTTGAGCAGAGGATATTTTCGGCGAGTTGGAAGGAACAACGCGGAGGCGGAAAGTGAAGATAAATCGCAACGCGACGAGTCGAGGAGAGATCCCTTTTCTTTTTCCGTCGGGGTCACGAGCCTTGCCGTTTAATTACGGCTCGAATTAGCGCGTTTTCAACTGCTATTGCATTCGGGGAGATCATTAAGCACGAGATTAAACACCGTACACCGGTCCCTATCCGCAGCCTCTCGATTGTAATACAACGCGAGCACATCCGCCTATCATCGTGCATGCAAATCTGCCTGCATATGACATGCCTGATGCGATTATCGAGAGCGAGGATTCTGGATCACAAGGAATCGAATTATACGGCTCGATACGCGCTATAATTGATACGCAATTGATCCGCGAACTCGGAAAACCGCACCAGGGATAAGACAGAGGATCTATCTCGCGGCGATCTCGTCGGGCTGAATTTAATCGACGAAATCGTTGAGCGCGAAAATATATCATGCAATTATCTTGTGACTAGACAGAGATAAGATAGATACACACAGAAAGGTATATAACGAACATTGTATTTTAACATTTCAATCAAGAATAGACAGAGATAAGTACACGCAGAGAAATACATAACAAATTTTTGTGTTTAGCATTTTAATTAAGAATATTAAGGCTTCTGGATACTCGCATAGTCCACTTCTCTTTAATCGCATTAGAAAGGACAAAATGCATAATGCTAAAAATTCTTGTGAAATACGTCGAGGTAAAAAGTTACTTCCCACAAAATGACACTTGCGATCGATTAAACACACCTCTGAAATATTCTGTACACTTTCCATTTATTCTAATAATCAATACATAATCATAAAATTAATATGACAGAATAATGAGGAAATTAGAAAGAAGAAAGAAGGTTGCGTGTCACGTCAATTTTATAGTTATTTATTAGAGATTATTAATTGTTAGAGCAAAAGGAAAGTGTTCGGAATATTTCAGAGGTGCGCTTAATCGATCGCAAATGTCGCTCTGTGGATATATTTTTTTACTTCGACGTATTTCGTAAGAATATCTCTCGCTTCTGATGTCACTAAAAAGAGAAGACGATGCGAGTATCCAAGCGGAGTTTTAAATTGAAACAAAAATTCGGTTTGGTATGATGAAAGCTACTGTATAATTTCCCAGAAATAATTCGCACACACGTCAAAAATATATGCTGCATTCAAATAGATATTATTTTAAATGTTGTTTCAAGTATTTTTTCAAGTAAGTTTACATATTCGTAAATCTATTACAAGCACATCTCACAAGCGTGCGAATTAAATTTATTCAAAATGCATTCTGAATTCTATTATTTAAATTTAGCATTTCAGCCAAGAATGCTAAATTAAAACAAAATAGCGATTTGTTTACATTTTTTCAGTTTCTAAAATATTATAATATTCTTACGAAGAAAATAATTTTTTCTCTTGAATACATAGTAATGAGCTATTCTCAAATTTGTGATGAGCATATTTTAAGAGATTATTGTTTGTTGAAGATAACCATCACTTAAAAGAAGGACAGGAAACTAAGTAATTGCCTCTCTTAGTAGTAGAACAGCATTTTTCTACGTGTATAGTTTCGCAATTCGCACAGCAGGCAAATGTCGCGAGCACAGAAAACGAAGCGATGATGCGTTAGAAACGTTTTAATATTGTATACGTTGATACGTTGATATCTTGATTCAGATATTATTAATTTCAGTTCTCTTTCGAGTTTAAAATATTTGGGATCATTTCAAAGTTTGTTTGTTTTATTATCGAATCGCTGTAACAAAATGTTGAATTTGTTGCAGCGTGCAAAACGTTAAGATTGAACATGGGTTATCGATTGATTTGAAATTAATTAAACTCGAACCAATTATATCAAAGAGCTTCTTCTATGTTTCTAAGATTCAAAGAATATCTCGAAGCAAAATTTTGAGGTATTCCTTGAATATCAACTTTGGAATACTCAACCAATAATATATGCCGATCTTAACTGCGTACATTCTGCAATAAATTCAACATTGCGTCTCAACGATTCGATAACAAAACAGAAAAGTTTCCGCACAAAGGAAGATATTGAAAGTTCGAGTGATAAACAACAAGTATGAACAACAACAAGAATGAAAAGCCAACAAGAGCCGTTGCTAGATGTTGAATAACGATAATTTAAATCTGCGTTAAAAATCTAGAAAATAAATCAGATGTGTAAATTAAAAGAAAAAATATCTAAAAATTAGTACCTAATATTTATTTTTAGTGAGTACTAACAACATATTTATTTAAATATAAATTCTTTTATTGAAGTAGAATAAATAATTGCTAAATAATAATTGATGAGATAAATAAATAAGTAAATAAATAATTGATGAAAAATTAAGATTTCCTTAAAGTTTAAAGAAAAAATATATTTTCTTTCATTTAAAAAATATTTTATATTAGTATAGATAAATATGTAACGCTAGTATATACTAAAAAATATTTTTAGTATTTCTTACATACTTTTTCTCTCAGCATACAATCGATTGCTTTATGGTTGCAACACTTTTCCTCGATGAGGATTTTCGTATCTGGTATCCAATAAGAAAATTTGCTTCCTAATAATTCTCAGAAAATATGTTCGCCTATTATAGAATGTCACGTAAGATTCATCGAGAAAAAATATTACCAAACTGTATTGTCGACTGTACGATACACTGTCGAACGATTTGATCGCTAAGATTCAAATTATCGCGCTCAATATCCAGCGACGGTTCTTATTGAGAAAAATTCCGGTTCATAAAAGCAAGGGAGCATTGGATTTTGTCATAACGCGTCAACAGGTCCTCAGATCTGACAACGTTTTATATAACTTGATGAATATTTATGCCGAATAATAGCCCAAAGAATTTGATGGATAAATCTACGATGGAGGCTTACTTGCGAGTCCTTGAGGCCCAGTTTCTCGGCGAGCTTCTTACGGTCCGGCTTGCTGATGTATTTCTGCAGCTGGAACCTCTTCTCGAGGCCACGTCGCTGGAGATCCGAGAAAACGGCTCGCCTCATCATCCCCCGGCGCGGCTTACCGCGTGCGTTCGTCGCCCATGGGAAAACCAGACCGGTGCCGGAGAAGTCGCCGATACTGCCCTGAATGGCGCCCGGAAACACGGCGCCTCCGCCAGGTGTGCCGGGATGGTGACCTCCGGTGCCGGAGCTAGCGACTGTCGATGGAAAGCACAACGCGATCAGATTTGCGTCACCGCGTTTCGGACTGACGTTTATTATTAATTTACGCGTTCGTCCGGTAGAAAAAGGATAAGCTTGCACACAATCACAAACGATCTATTTCCGCAGTCGAAAATATTAGGTGGTAAACTTAGTTCCTGCGGCTCACAGTTAGATGACGTTAGTTGTAGGTGTAATTTATTTTGACATCTGAAACTGGCTGCATTTTAGAGGTTAGACATTTGTCAATAAAATTCAGTGCGAAGAGATTCATTTAAGCGAGCAGTGCTATTTTTTCTTTTGATTAAACATGGTGATAAGTTGTTTTTTCGACATGTGCTGCTTCATTACTTTGACTTGAAAAAA
>NW_022639451.1:2956397-2984271 GCF_010583005.1 Odontomachus brunneus
GGAAGTTCTCCCGCACCCAGCGTATTCACCAGACTTAGCTCCTTCGGACTATTACTTGTTCCGGTCGATGCAGCACGGCTTGGTGGATACACACTTCAGAAATTACGAGGATGTGCGAAAATGGATCGACGAATGGATTGCATCAAAAGACCAATCGTTCTATCGTCGCGGAATCTACGCGTTGCCCGAAAGATGGGAAAAATGTATAGCTAGCGAGGGAAAATACTTCGATTAATGTATTTTTTGCTTTTGATGTCGAAATAAATGAGTTTTTTAAACAAAAAAACCGCAGGAACTAAGTTTACCACCTAATATATAGTGAATGATACAAGAACCACACAATCATAAATCTCGCAAAGTATCATCGTCCAAGAAACATTAAATAAACAAACAAGAGAAATATTTGTTGAAAAAATAAAGATCAACTCTCTTGCCTTAATTATTTTATTAATTAAATATATTAATTAATTATATTAATTAATTCCGCTTAATTATTTTCAGATTCGCCCGTGAAAATCCTACTATGTATAAGGTGAGCCAACTAATAACTATTGACACCTTAAAGATCTTCGAAGCTACTTTTACTAAGAAAGAAAAGCCTAACCATCATAAGAAGTTTTTCTCTTTTAAATAGCTTCGAGAATCTGTGTATGAAAATCATTTATTTTTTGCCTCAAAGATATTCAACGTTGCGATTGACTCACCACATATAAGATAAAACATCCAAGTAGCCGGTGTATTGAGGAAAGTGTTTGGTAATAGTAATTATAGTTTAGTATTTGTATTATTATTATGACATAATGAAAGTAAACGTTATAATTCGGAGTACCATTTTTGTAGTAAGCGTCACTATAGCGTTAGCGAAAATGTATTACTCGTATATTGCTGTTATTACTGGAAAAGGGAAAGATTATTTAGAAGAATGAAATCTAAGAAGATTAAAGCCAAATGTTAAAGCGTCTTTCAAATATTGAGGAATAAAAATTAATAATTATAAATAAAGTAGTAAATAATAAAATAAAGTAAAATAAATATAATAAAATTAATAATAAGGAGCTATGAATTTATATAATATGATATAAATATAATATTTAATATATATCATATTTATATAATATGATATATATTAAATATAATAAAATTAATAATAAGGAGCTATGAATTTATATAATTTATGTAATAAAGATAATGTGTTGTTTTCTCAAACAAAATTAATAGGACAATATAAGAAAGCAGCTTAGCTGAAGTCTTTTTTTGGAGATTTAAAAATCAGAGCAATAACACGGAGAAAACTCCAATGATATCACTAGCCTTAATATGGTTGTCATAACAAAATATTATTGTTAGTTTTCGTCCATACAGGATGGTGTAGCGACTATAATACTCTACAAGTGATGCACTAATCTTCTTTACTGCCCACCCATATATATTCGAGCGGTACTCTCAGTACTATACGGTGCAACTAAACTCTATGGATGTCTCAACCATAGTACTTGTTCTGCAGACCACAATGGAGAGACAGCAATATTCCTTTAGAGATAACTATGTATACGAGAATGTACTAACTGAACATTATATATTATAAAAACTATGACTGTGAGAACTGTATAGATGGGCTTGTAATAGTAACAACTTTTAACGCTACGTCTATTTTATTTGAAATCGCATAAATTTTCTCTCTATTTTCCATAGAATATAGCAACCATAGTAATTTTCTCCGTGAAGATGTATGATCAAGATGTTGTATCTTGATCTCTAATTTGCCGTCGACGGCACAACGTCTCGCGGACGGGCCGCTAAAGTCCGACAAAAATTGCAGCTACTAATTTTTGTTAGAAACACAGGAGAATACAGTCGAAAATAACAACGATTTTTGGAGAGATCAACCATTTTGTCTCTCAGTGCACTGTGCTTGTTTCGGGACTGTTGCGCGGATTTGATCAAATATTAAGATGCAAGAAGATTTAAAAATAAATTAGTAATACATAATAATTAATAAATATTTGAGAAATAATTAATAAATCCTACACACCTCAATATTGGATAAAATCCAAGCAAGAGTGCCGAAGTCTGGCGAGCGTCGTGACAAGTCTCTCTTTTCTCCTTATATATTTTAAAAAAATATATATATATTATTTTGTACCGTGTGAGAAAAACAGCACAAGAGATGTGTGCGAAAACCGCGGCCGCGGGACGGGACATCGCGTTAGGGGGAACAAAAAAGGAAAGCGCGCGATCGCATAAACGTTCGCGTTTATTCGCGCGCGAACCGCCCGGGCACGATTGCGATTGTATCAAAGTCATCTAATAACAGACGGGCAATTGAATCTCCAGATCGTGTCTGCGCGATATTGCCAAGCTGAGCATGATGGTATTATCTGCACCGATGATATTTGCACGCACTTGTTGCATGCGTGCGTTTTGCCTTGTGGCGGAGCATGTACATAATATGCTAGTGCTTTCACTGCACTTCATATGCACTCCATGTCCCATACGAGCCTACCTATAACAAGATATTCGATAAACCCGTGTGTGCCCGCGCGCGCACGTGGACCACCGCCGCCGCCGCCACCGTCGCCGCCGCTCCCGCCGCCGTCGCGTTTATACGCGCGCTGGCGCCATATGCGGAAGTTTCGGTTTTAAATGTTCATCGGGACCGTGTTTCCGCGTCGCGTCCGCGCTTGTTTATTAACTGCACGTGGAGTATCGCGCCCACGACGGAATAACGAGAGTTAGCGAGGCTCGAAAATAGAAAAAAAAAAATGAAATATTAGGCTGTTCAATAAGCTCGTTGGGGACTTTCGCGGGAAAATCAAGAGAGAGAGGCCGGTATTTTTACAATTAGAACTTCATTCAATAATGTGTGGTTTTTTTTCGATAGCAGAAGGCCGGCGAAAAGAAACGGGAAAGATAAAGTAGTCTGGTAAATTATAAATAAGTTCTCCTAACTACAAGAGTATCGGCTTGAAATTTTTCGTGAAAATCCCTACGATCTCTTATCGAACAATGCAAGACGGAAAGGAAGTTTGGGTGAATGAGGATTTAGTTTGGATAGCGAAAGAAATAGGAGGTTTCCATTTCGTACAAAGAAATGAACAAAAATATCAATATAGGGGATTTTTGTTACAAATGTATAGTCTAACTAGCGGACAACATTGCTCGTGTAATAATCTGATACAAATGAGACAAAATTAAAAGATTGCATTAAATATGCTGGAGGAGGAACCTTTGTCACATATGCAAAAAGTCGAAATTTAAATTAAATTACAGCATTTTTCGAAGTTACTAGTCATTTCTCTCTTTTTTGTTTCTACTTAGTGTCCTGAGAAAAATACTAATCTTACATATTTTCCAAAAGGTTTGGGTTCATTCTCCAGAAAATTTAATACAGTTTTTCTCGTCGCATTTGTTACAGATTATTGCACGAGTTGTAATATTGTAATATTGTACCTCACTCGGCACAAAAAAATCTGGATAATCTGAAATTTCAATTATTTTTTTAATAAAAGAATAATTTTCTTATACTTAAAGTAACGGTAAATAATAATGATCCAAATTCTATATTGATATCTTAATCCATTCTTTTAAAAAATTACCAAAAACTTTCTATTTCTCGACTACTTAAAGTAGAACTTCCTTTTAACCTTATAATGAACGGACCAAACGCGTTCAGGTTGAAAGAAACAGAGTCTCTGTTTCTTAGTTCGGTTCTATTCATTCAGTTGAATAGAATTGATTTTTTCTTCGTGAATAAAGTATACGACTGACCGATTCCGCGAGATATCGTATTTCGCGTGGTTACAATATCACGTACGGGGAGCAACCGTTTACAGATTTCTCTTTCTTTCCCTGTTTCTTAACCGACTTCTTCTCTTTTTACCTGTCAGGTATGGGCCTCTGTAGAACAGTTGCTGCAGCGTGTGATGGGCGTTCGGCGGCAAGTGTCGCTGAGGTGGCTGATGACTTGGCCTGTGATAAGGGTGATAAGCCGCCGGTCGCGCGATCGGCTTGGCGATATTGTAGCCCGCCGAGTTCTGCAGGTTTTGCAGAAAGGCGGGTATCGCTTCCGGCGGGAGTCCTTGGAAGTTGTCTGCGCAGATAAAACACACATTACACGTCGAGACGCGATCGAGGAAGTTACTTTTGCTTCGTCGTGTTCGTATTTCCGTCCAATGTCGTCGCAAATATTTCACGATGCGTTCTACTGGCGAGCAGATGAGACGGAATTTCGTTTGTCCATAGACAAATCCAAAAATAAGTGTAATTCGAAGTGTACTAACAGCCGTTTGATTAACACTAATCCACTTGGAATTATACTTGTAATAGTGATTCACCTGAGAAATTCAATAACTGATACACATTGCTAATCGAGAGATTAATCCTTAGAAAAGATTAAATGCAGGTAGAGAATATTCTTAGTATAATACAAAAATAAGCGATTATATTAAATAATTGTTAACCAGTTAGCTGTATTGTCTTCTTTTAAAAGTGTGTACCTAAATTGTGTTGCATGATGAGTATATTCGTCACAACGCTAAAAATTGCTATTTCTTCATGACAAGTATACTCGTCGTACACAGCTAATTGGTTAAAAACAAATCTTTCTTCCGGCTTCAACATGAAAACTCAATATTGGCTATTAAAATGATAGGATGTTTAATAATTTTTAAATAGGGGTCCCTCTTTCATTCGAAAGTTTCCTACTGCTTCAAATCCGAGTTTCAAATTTCTTCAAATTTGTAGTTAATCAAGATTTCGACTAGGGATTATACTCATAATAATGATTCAACTGAGAAATTCAGTAATTGAAGCTCAAATTGAAGCGACTCACTGTGGCTTACCGATCCCTAATTATCTTTGACACTTCAGCTCATGTGTTTCGCTTCAAAGCGCAAGAGAAGTGCGTCAGCGCGATGTATGTCGCGTGTTCACGGGATCGAGAAGCGCGAGACTATCCTCTTTTCCCTCGTCGTTGGGCCTCGTCAAGTATTCATACTAATTCATGCGAGGATCGGACAACGTTTTATGGAAGTTTTGAGTCAGCGCGCCACACGAAAAACGCGCAAACCGGCCACGCCGATTAAATATGGAACACGCCGGGGTTGTTTCACGGCAAAATGTGCCCCCGGGGCGGCGGGATTTACGTGCGAGCGAATATCTAAGTCGTCGTCGTCGTCGTATTCCTCGTGTTGCATAATTCGAGCCGACACCCCCGACCGAGAGAGAGACCCTCCTTAACTGCTCCAGGCGGAGCCCGATCTCTTGTTGGCGCACGCTTCAACACCTCCACCGGGAAGGTAAATAGCCAGACATTCGTGCGACCGACTGCCTCACGACCTGAGAAGCGAGGGTGGGACACCTTAGCTCGCGTATACGCGTCGTAAAGTATCGCCAAACGCGATCGCGCGAACGTATCATGAGCAGTTTGTAGCGCGCAATCCCGCCTTAAGTCGGGACGAAAAATTGTGTTCTTTTAGACCCTTCGAGCGTTCGAAATTCCCTGTAAACGCTGCAAGAAGGGTAATGCTTAATTTCACTAAAGTTATGGTCACTTACAGTGCCAACCAACTCGTTGTTCTAACAAAAAAGTAGCATACTAAAGAGAAAAAGTATCTGGAAAACAAGAAATATTTATTTGGTGGGTAATAATGTATAAACTTATATATTTTTTATTAATAACATCTTTAGTTAAGTCTCTAAATTCTTCTGCTTACATAGAATAAACAGTTGCTCTTATGAAAAGCACGATGTGTTTTGGGAAAATATATACACTGAGAAAAAATATCTAAAAGTTAACAAATATTTATTAAGTGGATACCATTAACATATTTACTTAAATCAAAATTCTTTTCATTTAAACTGAATATTGTTTATTCGGTTTAAAGATAATTTTCATTTAAATAAAAATATGTTAATATCCACCTAATAAATATTGGTTAATTTTTAAATATTTTTTTCTCAGTGTACGTTTTCTAATTTGAAAAACATTTTTTCTCAATGTAAAAATATTAGTGCAAGTAAATGTGTCATTAGTATCTATCGAATAAATATTTCTTACTTTTTAGATTTTGTTTTGGTGTAGCAGCAATATGCATACAAGCCTATTATTGTGTAACACTTACTACAAAAATGATTCTTTATAATTCTTCCAGCATGCGATTATAGTCACAAGTACCAAACAGTTTTTTCTTAGTGGCTACCGGCGTTTTCAAGGACTTTCATTTGCACGTTCACTTTAGCAACAGTTAGTAACAGTTTCAGTTGCAAGCTTCATTATTTCAAGTTTAAAAGGCTCATTTATTTCTATTTCACCCGCTTTCATCAGTCACAAACGAAACGTTCGACAATCTTGCTGAACACAAAGCGCTTCATCGTTACACTGTTTCGCACTTAAAGGACTAACGAGAATGGCAAAGAATAGTGGTAGAGGAGGAGGAGAAGTTTCTCTCACAAAATGTCACATTAACGTTTACGTATCCCGACAAGCAATTTATCCTATGAATCCTAATTATATAACGTAACCTGGCAAGCAGGACCTTATTAATTCTTACAATCCGAAAAGCCACTATAGTAGCGCGGCGTAGATGTCATATTTTTTATCAATTTATCCTTTGACGTGTACGAAAAACGAGAAATTCTGCTTCAAAAACTGTAAAAAAGTTAGCTTAAAAAAATGAACTGTAAGATTTAATAATAGGGATTATTATTAATAATTAAAAGCTTCTTAACCTTTCGCGTACAATGTTGAATCAGTGAGAATATTTGATCATCCACTAACTTTCGTAAAAGGACCAAGAAAATTTCAAAATGGCTCAAATTTGCAGATTTTGCAGATGTTGATTTTATTGCGCTTCTTATAACCAAGATTTTTCTATGTCCCTGAAAGAAAAACGTATTAAAAAATATTGATTTTCAACAAAATTATGGTGGTTTAAAGTTGCCCGATAGATCTAGGTTATACTGTATATAAAAAATATAACGGACAGGAAGGTTTAATGATATATGCGAAAAAGTTCTAGTTCAGAAATTGTAAAGGTGATCCAAAGACCGTCCGGACTGTAAAAATTAATAATAAGGATTGTCAACGATTAAAAACTTATGAACCCCCGCGTACAATATTGAGTCGGCGAGAGATCCGAATATTTGATCATCCACTAACTCTCTTAAAGAATGTAAAAGGATTTCAAAGTAAAGCAAATCTATTTGCAGATTTTGATTGTTGTGCTACTATCTTATAACTGAAGTTTTTCTATGTCTTCGAAAAAAATATATTCAAGAATATTGATTTTCAATAAAATTATGGTAGCTAAAAGTTGCTCGACTCTAAACAAATCCACATTACAGTGTATACTAAAAATATATTGGACGCGAAAGATTAATAATTAACACCCGATAACATCGCCTTGCTCAAGCCAGATAACGGATCAATTAGGAGGATATTAAAAAACATTTCTAGTTCGGGTACGTGTCGATCATGATAGAAAACTAAATGTCTATACTGAGAGAGACTTTATACGATAAAAAATTAACAAACACATATTTCCAATCAAAATACCGATGAATTTTTGTATCTGATCAGGAAACGTCCGATGAAAAATATCGGTTCATAATTTTTTTATTAGTTTATCTGATGAAATGTCATTATGATTAGAAGTGTTCGATTGAATTTAATCGAATATTCTGATCAGATATAAAAATTCATCGATATCGATCGGAAATATCCGTTTGTTAATTTTTTATCGATTAATTTCTCTTAATGCACTGCGCATTCTCTTAATGTATTTTCTACGCGTTTTAAGATTCGCGTTAAAGAATTCTCGACATTCAGAGTCGACACCTTGGCGACGACTGAACTCGAGTCTGATCGCCAATGATCCTCGTGACTTCTCGATCTACCAACGTCGAGATGCATCGGTCGAATTAACGACTCTCGCTAAGGTAAAGTTCGCTCGAAACTGAACCACCGAGTGGTTTAATAAGACCGGCCGGTGAATGGCGTCCGCATCAGGAGATTCCTCATCGTCTCACGACGGCACTTTGTGCCCCCTCAACCCCCTCCCCGGCTACCGATACAGCCCCCTGGTAGAAAGATTTATCGACAACGCGGAAGGATGTTAACTGCGTGCGCTGACGCGTACCCTCCGCGTCGCGTACAGCTTAGTAGCATGAAAGAAAATTCGGACTCTCTGGCTCTATGACCTCGACGAGAGGTCACCCTCCGCTGGCGAACTCGTCCACCCATCCACATTAATAACGCCTAAGAGGGCCGGTCGCCCCGCTGCGATTTCCAACATGTTTTTTTTGCAGTCGCGCACCGCCACGCCCAGAGAGAGAGAGAGAGAGAGAGAGAGAGCGCAACCCCGCTAAAAAAGTGACGTGTTTGAAAATAATAAAATAATGGAGGCTCGAGGCCGGTTCGAGAATGGAGGAGAGAAAGGGACAGAGAGAAAGAGAGAGAGTGAGAGAGAGAGAGAGAGAGAGAGAGAGAGAGAGGAAGAACACAAGAAAGACAGAGGGAAAAAGGAAGATGGATAGAAAGAGAGAAACAGAGAACAAGAGAGAGAGAATACTCGCCTTGCGTTCGACCAGACAATGCCCTGACAATGGCCCATACACGGCGTCCCATTGTGCCGTACTGTACCCCATAAAATACTCATCGCCTTTTATCGTTGTTTTCGTAGCCGGCCAATGAGAGAAGCGCGCTGCTTAGCCGCGGCCGGCTAATAACGGGCTTAAATCTCCAACGGAAACACTGAATGGGAATAGTTTTTTAAGCTGCCCCACCTACCCGGCACAGTCAGCCCCTTCGATCTTTCTCTCTCTCTCTCCCTCTTTCTCTGTCTATCCTCCTCCCAACCTTTTCCAGCCCATGTCTATCTGTGCCCCTTAGAACGCGCTACCCTTCCTCTCGCGTCACGTGAGATTAAACTCTCCTGTCTGCGGTATCCAGAAAGTCCGGGACCGCTCGCGTGTTGTTACAGTTGTTGCGGGGCCCCTACAGCCGCCCGTTCTTCCTTTTTTTTTTGTATGTGCATCGAGCTTAAGCATGCCCCTCTCGGCGCAGCGCTTACAACATATATCGCTGGTTATTCTTTCGGATTACGGTCATGGATGCATTATTAACTAGATACCATCGCAGGTCTCCTCCTCGTGAATAGGAGCGGAAGAAGGACGAAGAAAGCGTTTATTCGTTTGTGGGGGTAGCACACATGCTTGCTTCCTACGGCGCGGATTCTCCAGGACCGCAGACGTGTTTGTCTTAGGCCGCGAGCCGATTTTTCACGAGGATTCGCGACGTTATTCGATTCTGGTTCATCGACTACTCGAAGAGACGTCGGTGGATTTAACGCGACGCGATAATGAGGTACGTTTCGTCTTGGTCGCAGTGAGAGGCAATCTCGCGACTCTGATCGCGCATTCTGCACGAGAAACACGGCTGTCTGATTATTAAGACGTTCGCAAGCAATGATTCCCCTTCTGTTCTATCTTCCCCTTCCCCTTCGCGGTTTCTTAGCCGCGGTAACGGGCGAAAATGCGCCTCCCCCCACGGCGGATTCGCTCGGACGTGTATTAAAACGCGGCTCGGCGTGCTCGACATACACAGCGAGTCGATATCGAAAAATATCAATAATCGTGATACGCAACAAAAAACATGAGCCACGAGAGACGGCTCGCGTGGAAAAGGGGTGGTGGGCGGCAGCGGGGGAGGAGGACGCGAGACGAGGCGGGGGGAGGGGGAGGGGGCGAGAGAGACCGCGGTAAATCGCGGGACGATTGGTGAAAATGCTATTCGAAATTCAACGTCGCTCGCCCGTCAGATACCGCGAGCCCTCCCCCCCTTGTGCTGCCCCCGCGCTGGATCATCCCTCGCAACTCCAACCATCCCGTTCCCTCTCCTCCCTCCCCCTACCCCGACCTCTGCCTCACGCCCCCGCAAATTCTCGTCCCGCCGCGAGCGGCCCTCGCGTCTCTCGTCGATGAATTTCGAGTTTGTTGCCAATCACTTTTTCGCGCAATTATTTCACAACATTTCGACATGACGTACAAGCCCGCGGGGGGTGGTTACCGGGGGCACGTCGAGGGGCAGGGGCAGTAGCGGAAGCGAGGGGGAGGACAGTGGGAGGACGGTGCCGCGCGCTCGTGGATGCTGGAGGGTCTATTCGCGGTGAGAGGTCGGTGATGAGGGGCTAGAGAGAGAGAGAGAGAGAGAGAGAGAGAGAGAGAGAGAGAGAGAGAGAGAGAGAGAGACAGAGAGGGTGGAACAGAGGGAAGGAGGGAAGAAGAGGGGTGCGGTCTCTCTACGTGCGAGGGACAAGGGGGATGTAACACATGCACGTGGCACGGTCAATGCATCCGCTATCCGACAAACGCACGAAACCTGGCCCCCTGCGTCCCCCTGGCCGCCCCGTATCTCGAACGCACCGAATTTCCCCATTGCCACCCCCTCGAGGCCCCTCTTCGCCCTCCCCGCTGACCCCCCGCCTCCTCCTACCCCGCGATGACCCCTTTTCCACCCCCGCGTATCCTCCTACTGCCGGCAGATGCGTGCAATTCGCCGATGTTAAATGCAACATTTGCCTCTCTCCACTCTTCATGGCCCCGTCCTCCTCCTCCTCCTCCTCTTCCACCCGTCCCCGCGCCCAACGGTTTGTGTACAGTTTATGCATCTAGTGCGTCTACGCGTTTATCGCGCGCGCACACGGTCTTTATCGACTCGTGTCAATCATTCGCGCGGGGGTCGGCATCGAGGAAAGAGTGACAATGAGGACACGCCGGCCGAAGATTGGTGGCCGTGTGTGTATGGGTGTACGAGGGTCCGACGCCACCGCCGTCGCCGTCGCCGTCGGACCCGTGCGTGACCTGCCGGCAAATGTTTCAGGTGTCCCTGTCGATGACGGGACGGCTTTTGTAACGACCGCGCACGGAGGACATGGTGGGCGATTTTTGCCGCGAGAAGGAATCCCGCCGATTCTTCCGGGCCGCGGGTTCTTCGCACCCGGGATGCCACCGCGCGCATGCCGCGCGATTCTCACCGCTGCAAATGCGGGTTGCAGATGCGGCGGTTGTTAATTTTATCGCCGCGACGCTACGACGGCCGCGTCGCAGTAAATCGTACAATTAACTCCACGTAATTCATAGTTCGCGCGTAACGCGGCCTCTTTCGCTCTCGTTGCGTCATCAACGCATTCATCCGCGCTATTATTGGCAAATCGTTCGTCTTTCTCACGTCATTATTACACTGAATACTGAGAGGGGTAAAAATTTGATACTTGCTGTGTGCTGCGTGATTATTAATGATAATTGTGTATATATGTTGATGTTACTACGTGTTGGGTTGATTCAGTTTCCCCGATTCAGATCATCTTCCCCATAGAATACACATCTCAAACTAAGAGATCTATAAGGCCAATAAAAGCACCTCAACGTGCGCTGAATATTAGTGCGAATAATACTAGATAACAAATTGCAAATTTTGTCGACTGCATAAGTGCGAATAATCATTTTCGATGTATTTTTTCCTGGTGAGAATCCGTGGTCCAAATTTGGTTAGCATATCAGGATTTAAAAAAAAATAGCGTCAAATTTGCAAAAACGGCATTTTTTAAGATTTTCGTGAGATTGTAGCGCCGACAACAAATTTTTTTCCTAAATTTCACTAACATCGCGCAAAATTATCAGCTTTTAGCTTGAAAATGCCATTCGTTTCATTTCGGCATAATTATTCGTTTCCGAGATGCAGCTAAAATTAGATACACTGGTTGCGCGCACATAGCATCATTATTCCAGACAATTTTTCTCCAATGAGTGCGAATAGTCACTTCCGACATATTTTTTATCTCAATCTCGCGAAGATCCTAAAGATAAAAAATGCCGTTTTTGCAGATTTGACGCCATTTTTCTTAAAATCCTAATCGAATTTAGACAACAGATTCGTATTCAACAAACAAAAATATATACAAAATGACTATTCACACTCATGTAGTCGACAGAATTTGCAATTTGTTGCTTAGTGCAATTATTAAGATGGTAGAGTAATGATGTGTGTTTGACAGTGTCAGGTGTATGCGGCGAAATTTTTCCGATATTACAACGCACGTGGTGAATCTACCTTCAAACCGACCCTGAATGTCACAATTATTATTTTAGTTAATCCTTCTCATCCCTCAAATTAATTGTGCATTTGTTTAATTCATTTTCAAAGTTACCAAACTTCTGTGATAAATATTCGCACTAACATCTAGTGTGCACGCGAGCGGCAGAGGGTTATAAGGCCTCTTACTGGCTTTATGTAATTTTTCTAATTTTGTTGCATACCATGAGAGCTTTAGATAAATTATTTATTACACATTTCATTTGTCGGTATAGTTTATTTAAAAAATCCTCATATTAACACTTGTTCAGTGTTTAAGAAAAGAAATATTTGAATCGGGCTGATACTTTTCTGCTTGAACAAGAAAAAATACGATTGGTGCTGAAAATTATTAATAACTTGAACAAAAAAAATTATAAAGGCAATAGTCGTAGCGCCTTTTGGCTAATTTAAATCAATTTTTGGATAATTTGGATAATTTAAATCAATTGTAATGACGATTATTACACTAAGAGAAAAAAATACTAAAAAAAAATATATATTGTTTAAATAGCTTAAATAATTATTTTCATGAAAGGCAACAGTTTTAAGAAAACGCAACTTTTCTCGTTTGAAAAGAATGTTTTTAGGATATCTACCAAATAAATATTATTTTACTTTTCGGATATCTTTTCCTCGAAATAAGTAATGCTGACCATTGCGATCATAATTGCGAATTGAATTAACGATCTTTTTTTCTCCTCAGTGTACTGGCAGTAAGACCACAATTGGGAGCCCAGGCTTCTCGATCTCATTTCCTCCGTATCAATTCTAAGAATTTCTGCGGGCCGTGACGACGGGCCGCGCAGGCACGAGCAAGACGGTCCGTATCGGGGAAATCGGCGAATGAGGAAACGCGATAAGCGCTGCGGCAATACATCATTGAATCCTGCCGCTTGTCTAATATTATAGGCACCAATCGTAAGGGCTTAATATTGGGGTGAAGGTAAGTGGCGGACCAGCTGACGCCAGTCCCGTGCTCCACCCCGCACGCACGCTGCGACTCGTCTTGAGGGTGTGCGGATGAGATTTAGGGACCGGCGACAGAAGTCTGCTCGCGACACTGATTTGTGGTGAGCTTTGTTTCAACACTCTCTCCAAACGCCGGCCGATCACCGCGTCAGGCTCTTCCGCGTCGAACGTCTTTCCGACCTGGCTGGACGAATCCGCGAATACGTAATCGCCGATCGTCGACCTTGTCGACATTGTTCGAGTCGCTGTCGAGAAGCGCACGCGTGCACTATCTCTCTGGAATATTTGTCATCCCCACAAGTGCCTATACCCGGTATTTATCTCTTCCCGTTACTCGAGAACCAAATGTGCCAAATAAACACGACGGAGCTGTGGTCCAAGAGAAAAAATTAAAACAGAAGCAGATTCGCCCGGCCAAGTTTAACACGTTCGCTACCATCATTCATTTGGTCAGCCATCTGTCATAGACCTAAATATCGTCATCTAAAAGGAAGCTTGAACACTCTACACGGACAAATATTCTGTTGCATCTCAACAGAATTAGGCCATTCTGAAATTCCTTTTTTATCATTATAAGTGCCTCTAAATATGATTGAAAGCTGATCAAAAGTCTTATAAGTCACATTTAGAAACATTTTTATTGATAAAAGAGAGTTCCGAATAAGAGCAACATAATTGGAATAATCTTCCCGATTCAACAGCAATATTACTGAAACTAATACATTGTTTTAATGACTCTTATAAATAAATATTAGGTTCTATAATATTGCTATTGAATTGAGAAGATTTATTTCTATTATGACACTGTTCACCAATTCTATTGATACAACAGTATCTTCTTCGATGTATAACCACGTATGAGAAGAAGAAGAAAAAGTCCGTCACGGACCAATCTGTATTTTTATGTAACAGCGTGAACCAGACTTAATTTGCTCACGTAAATTTACAATGAAAAATGATCGCTGTCACACACCCGACTAGGCATTCCTATGGTCCTGATCAAGTTGATTCCAATCAGTTATCTGGTGATGTTGTCGGATCCTAACTATTAATTCTTATTACCAATAAGATCCTGATTGCTGTGTTGCATTAGATCAGGACCTGGTAACATCATCTTATACTCATCATCTTACAAATTAGGTAACTGATTGAGATCAACCTGTGATGAGGACCATAGGATAAATTTCTAGTCGGTCTCTCGTGGGAGATCGATGTGTGTCACGGAAGCGTGACGCTGGTAACGAGCGTGTTAAAGTAACTCATTTCTCGCGCGAATGCAATGAGCTATCGGGATCGCAAGTCTGTGGCCCTCGAGAAGAAATTTCATAAACGCGTGCGCTCGACGCAGAAGCTCTGAGCTTACTTCGTCCAGGACTCTGGCCAAAAATCTCGGGACACAGTCGACCTCGAGTGGCCAGTAGGACGAGATAAAGGACCATCTCACATATGAGATGAAATGAATTACCGGGATGCGGCCTCCTGTCGTGGTTGCCGCCGAGTATGGCGCTCACGCTGAACTTGAGCTGCGGCTTCTCTTTCTCCTGGATGGTTCTGCAAGCGGGTCCTGAGCACTGCTCGTCGCCACAGGAGCAAGCGGCGACGGTCCTCTCGCCTATTCTGTCGACGGCACGCTCGACCGCCGCCGCCGCCGCCGCCGCTGCCGCCGCCGCCACCGCCGCCGTCTCCCTCTCCCCCGTGATCGTCATCTCGTCGGACGTGTGCATGACGTTTCTGCATCCAAGGTCGTACCGTCTGTCTATCTCGATCGCGGAGACCCGCTCGCCCAGCACCAGCTCGTCCCTCTCGGCTGGAAGACCGGCCTCCAGCTCGCCCGGCATCGGGTCCTCGTCCACGTTCGAGTTGCACGACTCCACGCCAGAGTTGGACCGATTGTCGATCCTCTCGTTGCAGAGCCTCTCCATCGCGCACAGCCGATCGACCACTACGTGGCCCTCGAGCCTCTCGTTCTCCAGATCCACGTACACGCCTTGGCTCCGCTCCAGCGTGTCCTTGTCGCCGCGTTGCTGCTGCTGTTGCTGCTGTAGCAGTTGTATCCGATCGTGCTGGAGCCGCTCCGCGGCGGACCTGCCGGCCACCACGGCGCCGGACGATCTCTGCTGCTGATCGCGGCCGCAGTCGATCATCATGCCTGACGAGCGATCGCGTGGGCCCATCGCGCCCGAGGAGCGCTGCTCTAGGTGCTGCTGTTGCTGGTCTTGCGAGGACGCGAGCTCACTCGGCGACGCGCGGTCCCGCGCGATCCTCAGATTCGCTTCACATTCTCGCTCTCGCTGTCGCGCCACTAAACTCGCCGCCCAGTTCAAGGTCAGGCTGGTGAGATCTGCGCCCGGCGACGTCTTGCTCTGGAGCAAGTTCTCCATCAGGAAGGGCGAGGTCATTGCACTCTGCTGCAGATTCTTCAGCATCGCCGCTGACGAGGGGAACATAGCACGGCTGCTTGGCCCGCGGACTGTCACGACTGTTCGCGAAGCGGATCTTCAAGCGAGAAAGGAAACGAACAACTTGACAACAGTCTTAGGATCGGGTTCGACGTTCTTGAAACTATGACTAGTACGACCGCGAAGATGGCTTTTAAATTAGTACACAGGGCTCAGGCGACTTCCTCCTCGTACTATTACCGAAAGACATTACTGCGCTCATCTCTGCTGTCACTCGAGTGCTCACCGCCTGGCAAGGTCGTCACGTACGTTCCATTTGGAAATCCGCGCGTGGGACTGCGTGGTCGTTACGGAAGTCACATTTCCACGAGTGAGTCAAGGTCGCCGGGGACGCTTCTGGCCCGTTTAATTACTCGATCCTCGATCTCGGATTCACCACTATCGTCTATCGTCCGGAACTACTGTCCGAAAGCACTGATCGCACTTCGGCATCTCCGTCGACTCCCGCGGGATTCATTCGTTTCTTTTTCCTCCACGACCTTTTTCCAGACGACCGTGTTCATTCGCTTCGACGTCACTGTCGACCGGACGGCGCGACACGTCGACGTGGCATGACGCGTGGAACGTAACCGAAGTCGCGGCTCGACTACCCCGGAGGAACGGACGTGCCCACGTGCTCTCTCCAGCTGAACTCTCCCGAGCTCGCCCCCCTTTTTTTCCCCGCGGGGACACAGGCTGGAAGATTCTTGGTGCGAGATCGCCGCCCGTCACATGATCGCACGGCGCAACGTTCGCGGGAAACGTCCTCGTGGTCGTGCTCGTCGTCGCCGTCGTCGTGGTCCGTTCGTCCACACGCGGACGAGGACGGTGGGTAGTGGTAGGACGTGCGATTTCGGCAGCAGGATGTCAACTGACGTGCGTGCGTGCCTTCCGAACGCACGGTAGGGGGGTTAGTGTGGCAACGGCAACGTGAGAGCATGCAACCCTCGAATGAAGGCCCACAAAGCCATATAGGTGGCTTACTCATCCCCCTCTCTCGCTCTCTCTCTCCCGCCCCTACGCGGCGTTCCGCCGTCCGCGCACCCCACCCCACCCCACCACGGTTTGGCCGGCCGACGTCGTCGGCGTCGTCCCCGAAACGCCACCCCGTACCTACGTACGTTACGTTACGTTACGTCACGTACGTACGTGCACAGGCAGCGGCCTTCCGCCGAAGAAGGGAACGCGCAAGGGGTGGCTGCTCCGCGCGACGATCCCTCTCTCTCTCTCTCTCTCTCTCTCTCTCTCTCTCTCTCTCTCCGTCTCTCCCTATTGCACCCACCACCCTGCTCATCGGCCCGCCTCTTTGCCCCGCTACCGTCACCCCTTCTTTCTCTCTTAGGTGAGATAATACGGACTATAAGCCGAGCAATTCGGGGTTTGGCTCGCTCGGTAATGCCGTAATAAAATCATACTCCCATCAAACGGCGCTGCGCGCACCCCCTTGAGAGACGAAGGAAAAGAGAAAGGCGGCGAGAGGCGGAGAGGGACGAAGAGAGAGAAAGAGGACACGGAAACAGGGGTAGAAGGCGCAATACGGAATACCTCTTTCTCACTCTCTCTCTCTCTCTCTCTCTCTCTCTCTCTCTCTCTCTCTCGCTCTCTCTCCGGCGGGTGGTCGCAGGAGGTGCGCAGGGAAGGAGGGAGGGTAAGCGGCTCGCGCGGTACCAAGGGAGGAAAAAAGCCTGGAGATTCGCATTCCTTTGGTCCCAACGATTGGATTTTATTTGACGAAGCCGCCCCGCGAACCACCCAATCGCCTGCCTCGCCAGCAGACGCCAGCCACGCCCATTTACCCCTTTGCACCCCATCCCCCCATTCGCGACCGCCACCTCCGCGCTCTCTCGCTCGCACCCCCCTTTCTCGCGTATCGCCGCTCGCCTTCATCCTCTCTGCGCCTTCACCCCCCTCGCCGTCGCGGCCCGTGCTCGGCCGACACTACCCCGTTTGCTCTCTTTCGGTGGGTAGGGGTTGCCGAGCGGCCCTCTACACTCTTATCAACTTTATTATCTCGCACTACTACCGGTGAGCGCGCGCGAGCGAGCGCGCCCCCGTCCATCCTCCCGCGCGTATTATCGTGTTCGCGTGTTCGTGCATGAACTTGGGGCAGCGCAAGAGGGTACGGTGTAATTTTCTTGTAGGTGTAGGTAATTATATTATCGCCCATGAGAGAGAGAGAGAGAGAGGAGGGGGGAAGAGAGGGAGCTTCACAGTTTACCTCCACCCCTTTCCCCTAAGTACGCTGGTATAATAATAATGATAACAATAATGGTGATAATAATAATAATAACCGGCGGCGAGAAGCGGGTGGCTTGGCGAACGTCCACGATCGCGCCGGCTCCTCTGGATCGCGCGATAATCACGCGATAATGACGATATTGATATTATGAAGTCGTTCGCGGGAGTGTTATATAACTAGTAGCGTGCGCGCGCGCGCGCGCCACGCGGAAATAGCAGCAATTATTGTAGTTTCTACCGGCGGCGATAAAGAATTCCTTTCGCATCTCTGCTCAGCCCCGGCGGGGAATTATAAAAAGCTTTACT
The DNA here is from genome assembly GCF_010583005.1 of Odontomachus brunneus. Taxonomy (NCBI): domain Eukaryota; kingdom Metazoa; phylum Arthropoda; class Insecta; order Hymenoptera; family Formicidae; genus Odontomachus; species Odontomachus brunneus. Next base: position 2,974,482 of record NW_022639451.1, read on the forward strand.
ACGGCGTGTACGCGAGGCGCGAGTGAACGCGCTCCCCTTTCACTACGCAACCCCCTCCTCCCTCGCACATTTTTAAACATCACAGTGATATTCCGTGACAAAAATTTTTGTCTGATTTCTCTCTCTCTCTCTCTCTCTCTCTCTCTCTCTCTCTTTCTGGTAATTGCTTTACTCTAGGACGTATATATTAAATATCTTGTTGAATATTAAGTCACGTTTAATGCAAAGATAAGAGAGTGGTCTATGTCGGTCGATCTCTCGCAAGGAAATCTGCATTCAGAATAAATGCGATGCGTGCTTCTGAATACACACATATAATATATACATATATGTCTCTTTCTCTCGCTCTCTCCTCCTCGAAAGGAATATTTCCGGCAGGAACAAATATAATGGAAAAATGTATTATCTTTGGAAATATCACTTGGAAATATCGATGAAAGGTAGATTACGATACGGATATTAGCATATTTTCCTTCCGCTTTATGCATAGGAAAGCTTCGTTCATAAATCATGTATTTCACAGCGAGGCTGTAGGATGATCCGCCAAGTGGCAAAAACGTTTCATAATTTTCCCACAATTGGCGGCTCAATCGTTATGCGAGTTTCGTCATGAGCTACAGAGACTCCCACTTTGTGTTCATCGACAAAATATGGAATTTTTAATATGGGATCTTAACTCTTAGTATTCCACGAATCACTCAGATTGACTTCCATAATTGTCAGGACGTGAGAGTACCGATAGTTAGATACTTAGATAGGTGTACGTCAATTTGACAGCAATTTTATACTAGTGTCGATTTGTAAAGACTGCGTCATTTATGAGTGATTCATACGGCACTCGTATTCACATCACATAAAATAACAAAATATGAAAACAATGATTGAGATTTGTTTCAAACAAGAAGTCATGAATTAGTGTAATGCGGTAATCTGAGTGTAACTTTTATTGAATTTGTAGCTACATCAACATACAAAAAAAATTTACATTATTATATGATGTCAATTTAATAATTAATTTAATACAATATATTTGTTTCATTAAAGTAATAAAAAAATGTATTGGATTAATGTATTGGATTAATTCTTTAAATTTAATTCATAAAATAATATAAATTTGTTATTGCATTGATCTAGTAAAATATGTGCTAAATATATGTTATGCAAAATGTAATATGAAATCTGATAACTTTTAGTTAATTACTGCATCAATATAACAAAACAACATATATATTTTATTGTAAAATATAATCTAATGATTAATTCAATAGAGTATACTTGATTCATATATAAATGTAATAAAACATTTTTAGAGATTTTAAAGATCACATCGATTGTTTCACATCATAATATTCATGAAAGTCCATCTGAGTTTGTAATACTGATTCAATATTCTCGGATAGATAGATGTTCATAGATTTGGCAGCAACTTTGCTGATCAAGTTATACTCAAATTTCCATGTTGCATCATACATAATATATTGCTTTGAGCAAATTTTTCTCATTATTATTTGCGTGTTCTTTTTTCATCATTATATATCATAAATATGAGTCCAGCATGAGCCATTCATAAGAGACGCAATTTTCACAAGTCGACTAGTAAATTTGCTGCCGAATGAGCGAGGTTTGCTCGAAGCAATATTGTAGATATTGATTGAAGCGAATTATGACCTTCTCGTGTATCTTTCTTGTTTCCATTCCGTCATTCTGTGCGATAAATATGAATACCACGTGAGTCACTCATGAGGGACGCAACCTTCACGAGCCGACTAATGAAGTTGCCGGCAAATTTACGCCCACCTGTCTATCCGGGGGAGTCAACTGAACTCTCGACTCAACAGCCGAGGGCAGCAGGGCGTCGCGCTCTGAAGTCTCCTTGCGACGAAAGGCACGCTGGTGGTCACTCAGAGAGTATCGTCGCGCTGCGACGACGACGCTACGTCACCACGTCAGGCCACGCGCGTAATTTCGCCACCCCCGACGTGGCTCGGGCCGAAAGTGACGCCGCGTGGGCGCATTCGCGTGCGCATTATCGTGGAAGGCGCGGCACGGCCGGCGCAAGCACGTTGCTGTCCGCGCGTCCGTGTCGGAAATGTCCGTAGGGTTAATTAAATTAACGAGCGAGGCCGGTGCGGCCGGCTGGACGTGCGTCCACGCGCGCTCGCTCGTCCGCACGCATACACGCGAAAGCGTTCTCACACACGGACGACGGCGCGTTCCTGACAGCGCGCGTGATAAGTCTCCTCCCGATGCTCGCCCCAAGAATTCCACATAAAAGCGGCGTACACGCGCCCATACATACATACGTCCCTTTAAAACGCGCGAGGATAAAGACCGGGAGAAGGGGGGGGAGGGGTGGAGGTGGACGACGACGACGACGACGACGACGACGACGACGACGACGACGGGGAGGGCGAAGAGGAGGAACGAAGCGTGCGAGGGAGAAGAGCCGGCGAAAAGGGTGGAAGAGAAGAGGCGCAACGACGTGCTCCGCACTTAAGTAGAGCCGCCGTCTATTACCGGCGAGGGCTGAAAGCGGGGGGCCAGCGCGGCAGCAGGCGAAGGGGACGGAAGGAAGGAAAGAAGGGGTGGAAAGAGAGCAAGGAAGAGCGGAGGAACGAACGGAGAGAAGGAGAAAGAGAGGAAGGCCGGCGAGATGAGGTCGGGCGCAGGGTGCCGCCGCCGCGGCTTTTTCTTACACGACTTTCCACCCTCTATAACGGCGTCCACCACCGCACCGCCGGCGCGCCGGCCACGTGGTGGTGGAGGGTTGGAGGCAGCCAACGCGAAGCGTGCACCGCGCGCGCTACCCTACCCACAGGATTCGAACCCTCCCAACCCCCGCTGGCCCCCCTCTCGCCACGACGTCGGCGGCGGCGGGGGTTGGGATGCTACGACCACGCCTACGCTTCGGAATCACCTCTACCTCGTCGACGTCACGACTTATCACCCTCTCAGCGGCGGCGGCGGCGGCGGCGGCGGCGGCGGCGGCGGCGGCGGCGGCGACGGCGGCGGCGGCGGCGGCGGTGGTGGTGGTGGTGGCGATGATGGTAGTGGTGGTGGTTGCGGAGAAGTGGTGTGGAAGTGGCTCGACGACGCTCGAAGGAGAGGAACGAGAGGCGAAGGCGGTCGACGAAGAAGGAAAAAAATGAAATGAACATCGAGAGGGAATCGCGGAATTATTATACGAGCACCGGCGCAGGCTGGAGGGGGTCTCGGGGGTCGACTTAGTTAGCTCATATAAATTGGGGGGCGGTTCAGGCGTATAGGTATACTTCCGGCCAAGGTGGTAACGTCGAGGAGCGATTCGTTTCGCACGACGGAGGACGGAGCGCGACGACGACGACGACGACGATTGGGAGAAGATTGGGGGATAATTATTCATTCATCCGACGTGATGAACTTACGAGCGGCCGCGATGGCGACGTCGTTGTACGTAGAAACGATATAAAGAATGAGCAATGTAAGCTGCCTCAATTAGCCGATATAAATTGGGGGCGGTTCGACGTGGCGGCGGCGGCGACGGCAATGGTGGTAGTGGCGGCGATGGTGGTGGTGGCGCCGTTGCTCTTGTTACTTCGCGAAAGGGGACCGTGGCGAGGAATGATTTATTTCGCGCGGGGCTAAAGTAATTATGGACTGACCCCGATCAAGTGACTCGGGCGATAAAAAGAGAAGACCCGCGTTATCGTAATATTCATACGAGGGCACAAGTATCTTGAATAATGCGGTGACCGCACGGAGAAAAATATTACCCCACTGCTAAGAAAAGCGATCACTCGCGACTTTGCTTTTATTCTTGAAGTGTAATGGTTACTCTTGAACAAGGAATACTTCCTTGGTAATAGTCTTAAGATATATACTCGTCATAAATTTGAGAAAGGTTCATTATTGAGTACTCTCAAAAGAAGAATTTATCTTTCCTTAATTAAGAATTTAAATCTCTCCAAAAAATACCATAAAATTGCATTCAAGAAAAAGCTGACTTGACTCTATGTAGTAAGCAAACCGAATTTTTGTTTTGATTGAATATTTTTTATCGAAATGCTAGACTTATTAGAATTCAGAATTTGATGCTTATGATGAACACACACATACTCTCTCTCTCTCTCTTTCTTATGATAAAATTTTGCGGATATATAAACTTATAAAATATTTGAAACAAATAATATATATTTAAATGTAATACACATTTTTTGCACATAAAAAATATCATTTTACTACTAAAAAAAGCAATTATTCAGCTTACTTTGCTTCTTTTAATGGTTATCTTTAACAAAGAGTATTTTTTTTAGTAACAGCCTTGAAATGCACAGCAAGTCTCGTTGCAAATTGAAAAAACTTCGTTTTTATCATGTACTCCAAAGAAGAATTTATAAGAATGTAATGTATTACAAAATTTATAAAGAAAAGAGTTAGTTTGACTCTATATAGTAAGCGAACAGCATTTTCCTTTTAATTTAATATTCTCTTGAATAAAATGCTAAGTTTAGTAGGATTCGGAATATATTTTGATGATGAAAACCTGTGACAAATTCACGAGTATTTAAACTTACGAAATACTTGAAACAAGCAATATTTATTCGAATGCAGTATGCATTTTTTAGCGCGCGGAGAAGAATGCCGCGCTGTCGCGTCGAATGATAATGCGAATAACAATTGTCGCGTGATTATTAATCACACACACGCTGTATAAATATGCTGTATAAATTGTATCGCGTCACGCGGCTGCGATAATTACCGCAACGCTTGTTGCTTTTTATTTCGAATAATTTCAGCGTGTTCCACTGCGACGAGCGCGTAACGATTCCTTACTGTGCGGGGCTCCACGTGAACGAAATAATTCCAACGATAAGTGTAAACGAGACAGGAAACTGCGTCTTCCCGCGTCCCCCACGTACCCCGAGGCCCCTCGTTCCTCCCGCGTCTCGCGATATTACCCTTATTTGCATCCTTGAACTTTCCTAGCGTCGTGCCGAAACTTCTTTGTCGTACTTGCCGAGCTAATGCTAATAAGGATACCGTCTGTTTGAAATTGATATTTAAGCGGTAAGTTGTACGACCAATGGGAACATTAATTGGGACTGATCTTTCTTCGGGAGCAATTAGCTCCGCTCTCTAATACTGACAATCCGTTTTAATGCCGCGCAAGTGACTACGGGATACCGTATCGATTATAGCGTGCTGCTGTAATCCGCGCTTGATAGACACTCGCGTTATAACTTTGTAATAAGGACAAGCAAAACTGGAAACTCGAAACGAGCAGATTTTTCATCTCGAAATCAAAGGTTTTGTGAGATTTTGGGAGAGATAGAGACAGAAAAAAAGAAAGAGAGAGAGAGAAAGAGAGAGAAGAGAGAAACGAAGCTACTTGGAAACTCTTCGAGGGAAAACGATCTTTCGGGGGAACAAATTAAAAAAAAAGAAAAGAAAAGTGTACAGACAGACGAACAATTATTGAGACAAAAGCGTGATACAATTTTTGTTTTCCGTCAGGCATTCGATAGCGGAGTATCAAAGTGTGATTGTTACAGCGGCACATGTGCCGCTCTCATCTTCTCTCTCTCTCTCTCTCTCTCTCTCTCTCTCTCTCTCTCTCTCTGTGCGGAGGACTTCCCGGATTATTATTTCCGCGAAAGTGATCCTCGTCGTCAATCCGACAGAAATGACAGAAAAAGCGAGATTCGCGCGCGGAGACAATAATCTGGATTTCCATTTATCACTCCGTTCACGCGACTCAACAGCTTTCGGTGACGTGCGCGAAACAAAGTTACGAAAAGTAAGCGCCTACGCGCCGGAATAGCGCGCGGGATAATCGTGGGGCGGCCGGGGATAATAATATTATTCTGATAGGGGGCAGTTATGAGCACATGACGCCACGGACTTATACGATGTCTCTTATCCCGTGACAATACGCGTATATGTATGCACACACGGTGTCCCAGAATTACCGCTCGTCCTTTCCACCGCGAGTTTCCACGCGGGGCTCCTTCGCTCGAGACGCGCTCGACTTGGATCGCGCAAACTCGACGGCCAACTCGACGGCACCTGGACGGCCGCGACGGCGACGATCCCGCGTCGCCGTTTCACTCTCGATGTCCGGCGATGAGGCGCGATATCGTCTCGACGCACCCCGTATATGCGCGCTATTGTCATTGCCGGGACGACGAGCCGCGGGCCGTGCGAGCGCTCGCGTTATATTATTCGCGTGCGCGTCGAACGCAACGAATCGTGCGTGAAATCGACTTTATTAGTCGCTCCGCCCGAATAACGCACGCATTAAATACATATATCGCGCCGACACTCTTACGTGTCGCGTCGCGAGCGCGGAACGATCGCATAGCTACGCCGGCCCTTGCATTTAATGCACCTCGTAATCGGGCCGTGATACGTGCATTCGCCATGCAGCGTGATTCATTGGCCCGGATAGACTTTCATGATTATCGCGGCGTGAGATAATCGACAAAGTAGATCTACAAGTTTTTACAATTTTGCAATTGTCAGACAAATCTACAACTTTTTCATTTTACATTTATTAGACGAGTCTACAATCTTTTTAATTCTACGTTTGCCAGACAAATCTACAAATCTTTTTTTCTTTTTATTTTACGTTTATACCACGCAAATATATTTTATAGAATTAGTCATTAAATTTGTCACACAAGAACGTAATCTTGTGTTATATTGATAACTAGAAATTTACTAAAAGTTACATTTAGATTTTCGTATTATACTTTGCATGACATATATATGCAGTAAATTTGTTACTACATCGATGCAATAACAAATTTGCGTTATTGCTTGAGATAGATTGAAAGAATTCATTATGTATGAGAATGTATATTTATCTCACATAAATGAAATTAAGAATACTTTAAATAAATTATGAATATTTCTATTATTAAATTATTAGAATATTAAATTATGAATATATGTATTGAATAAATTATGAATACTTTGTAGATAGAGACTTTTATAATTATCACAACGTAAGACAATCGATTATGGAAACTTTGCAATTTTCTTAATTACATTTATGGAGAGAGAAAATATACTATATTGAATTTTAATAATTAAATTTATATAGCACAATAATGTAATTTTTTGTTATGTTGATATAACACGTAATTTTTTTTTATATTAATACGACAACAAATTTATTCATAATTACGCTTAGATTTTCTCATTATATTTTACATGACTTATTGTTTTGGGCAAATTTTGATCGTTCTTTTCGTACTTGTATTTCGTACTTGTATTTCGTACTTGTATTCTACGTGATATGAATACGAGTGCCATATAAATCACTCATGAGGGACGCAGCCTTTACAAATCGACTAGTAGAGTTGCTGCCAAGTTTACATACCTCTGTCTACCTGGGAATATTGAATCAATATTACGAACTCAAATAGACTTTCATGATTATCACCGCGTAAAACAATCAATGATGGAAAAACTTCTGTAATCTTTTTAATTAAATTTATGAAATGTATTGCATATTATTTTAATCATTAAATTTTTATGATACAATAACATGTACAAATGTTTTGTTATACTTATGCAACAAATTTAATAAAGTTATATTGAGATTTTCGTGTAACATTTTACAATATTACATGCTGTTTCGAGCAAATTTTGACTATTCTTTTCGTGTTTCTATATCGTTTCCATTTCGTCATTCTATGCGATAAATATAAATGCTATATGCGTCACTTATAAAGGATACAAAGCGAGGTAAGCTTTACGAATCAACTAGTAAAGTCGCTGCCACACTGATATGCCATTTTTTATTTTGAGGAAACAAATCTTGACTTGCAAATAACAATTCGGAATTGACGAATATATCGAGGACGCGCAAAAATTATTTTTTCCCTCGAATATAATTTTTCCTTTATACACACATTGTTTTCTTCTGTCACAGCTTCGGGAGAAAATGTGGCATTTAATTTTGACCACGTGCGGGAGAATAGCGCACCTTTCGTCATGAATGTAACCTTTCATCTTTTACAAAATTCAGGAACAAATTGATCGATTCTTCGCAATAGCTCGTGTCCGATTCGCGAGGCTACGAAGCGCAAGAGAGCTCCTGCTTCTCGTAAGAAATAACAATCTCTCTCCTTCTCGCTGGCGGCCTGTCTCTCTCTCTTTCTCCCCGATACCTGGAGGAGAGTCCTTACCAAGCGCGCGAGCTCGCTGTTTCGTGCAGCCGCGCGACAATGCGATCCTCTCGGTAACAAGCCGTGCGGAGGTACAAAGCCGTGAAAACGTCTCGTCGCCGCGCGCGAGAAAGACGTATCGAGTGAGTAAGTTATTACATAGGTGGTCCGAGTATATAAATTGTCACCTAGCAGTCGCACGTAGGGGCCGTCGCCGCACGAGTTCGAGATTGCTTTGTTTGGTATAAAGGGCCACGGGGCGGCGGCGGCGGCGGCGGCGGCGGCGGCGGCGAAGAGAGCCGGCGGACGGGGGCGGTAGAGGGATAATAAAGGAGAGCGTGAACGCGCGCGCACGAGAGGGGTCGGGAAGGGTTGGCCCGGAAAAATCCGATATCTCGGTGAAATGAGAACTTCTGGCGCGATATCGATGTATATACACGCTCGTATACACATCCTCGGCTCTCTCGGTTCTCTCTTCGTCTTGTATTTTATGTACCACCGCGCACCCCCGACCCGGCCTGCTTCGAGCGCAGCGGCGAGCGCAGCGACGTATAACGCGCCATAACGATGTGCTTACCGTTTCGCGTTCCACCGAGTGCGATCGAATGCCGCTCGCTCGTGGCTCGATACGTGATTGAACGCGACTTGATTCTACACCGTGATCGTCGATGTTATTGGACCTCTGAAATCTCTACTTAACGAACGCTGGAGCAGAGCTTGGACCCGGCTCATAACGGGTCCTCGAAGTGAGAAGATTGCGCTGATATAATGGACAGGTGTTTCAATCTTTTTCATATTAAATTCTTCGGTAATTTTTGACGGGAATATTGCCCTACGGAAGAAGAGAGTGCAAGAGCGAAGAAATGATACACAATTTTCAATCTGCAAACTTTCTACAAAGTTTGGCGATCCCTTCGATATTTTGTAGGAAAATTAAAGGAAGATTAAAGTCATTAAGAAGTAAACACAAATTGAAAAACAGTGTATGTGAGTCTGGTTAATGTAGCTTTCGAGCAGTTACTGGATAGTCATGCCAACTTTTGTCTAATAATTGAAGAGTAAAACTACTTGGGATGTCAATAAAAATGTAACGCATTTCCTGCAATTACTGTGAAGAAAGATACGCAAAATCTGAACCCATTTATTATTGAACGAAAATAGAGCAGAACAATAATCAATTGTTTATTAATGAAGTTTGCTGCTCATAAGATTAACAAATTTGTCTTAGTAATGTTTTATCTTTTATACATACTTTTTAATTAAAAGATTTTAATAAGATTTCCAATTAAAAAGATTTAAACGAGAGTCACAGTGCAGAAAATCTTTGACATATATTTAATATATATTATATATATTTTTTTTCATATTTTTCATCTTTTATTAGGTGGTAAACTTAGTTCCTGCGGCTCACAGTTAGATGACGTTAGTTATAGGTGTAATTTATTTTGACATCTGAAACTGGCTGCATTTTAGAGGTTAGACATTTGTCAATAAAATTCAGTGCGAAGAGATTCATTTAAGCGAGCAGTGCTATTTTTTCTTTTGATTAAATATGGAACGTGATAAGTTGTTTTTTCGACATGTGCTGCTTCATTACTTTGACTTGAAAAAAACTGCAGCTGCAGCTCATAAATTGC
>NW_022639451.1:2984281-2986601 GCF_010583005.1 Odontomachus brunneus
GAAAAACCACAGGAACTAAGTTTACCACCTAATACATGATATTTTTGGCAACTATCAAAATGACATATATTTTTGTATCCATTTTGGTAGTCGTATTACTTCATAAAATCTTAAGCTGTCATGACAGTTTTCATTTGTATCATTGCCATCGGAATAGTTGTTTACGTTCTCTTTGCAATGAAATTCTATGTTATTAACATATACACAATTTGTTTTTTGCTCACTTTCGTTTCTAATCTTGATTGTCATTTCTGTCATATTGTCTTAATATTGTTAAACATCTAATTTTCTTCAATTACCTTTTTCTTGCTCCACATAGTTTTTCTTTTACATATAAATTGTTCTCAATTTTATTATGTTTTTATTAGCCCAAAAATAGAGTCGGTAAAATCTATTTTACTAAAGAACATAGCAAATTTCACTAGAAATTCACTTTTTATAGCAAATTTCGGAAGGAATATAGCGAATTTTGTAATAGCATATTTCAGCTCTTAAAATATAAGCAGCACTTATGAGATGAAAGGATAATCAATTACGACAAAATATTGGTCTGTACCTCAGTTACAAAAATCTATAGTAATTTTTACTTATAACATTAATTAATAATTAATTTCATAATTAATTAATAATTTCATAATTTTTAATTAAAATTCTTTCTCCTTATATATGTTTTTCTACGCGTTCACTCATTGTTCAGACAATTTCAAGCTTCTTTTTAATAATATAAATAAATATGTTTTAAATTCATTCACGATGGATATTATAATACGTGCATATTGCAAAACTGAATTAATATACTAATACTACGTCTTGAAAAGAACATAACAATCGCCCACATATTACACAGTAAACTGTATTGAGCAATGAATAAAACTCTATCAAATTCTAATTGCAATGTTGCTACGCAATATTTTTACGACTAACGAGCATGCATTAAATCGGACGATAACCGGGCGGCTGCCTACGCGACTTGCATACGTTTCTACCAAAGTAATTGATTTCCCACTGATACGGGATGCAGTCCGTCGCGGGGACCTCAACTGTTTTGTCACATTTCGAAAGCAACTCACACGACGCGACGGGGGCGCGAGAATCCGCGTTGTGTTTATTCTCACGTTCGATACATATGTCAGGTATCCGAGGCACGAGAAACTCGCCGTATTCGGTGGTCACGTACGTCGTTCACGGGAAAATGTAATAGCTGAAAAAAAAGGGAGAGAGAGAGAGAGAGAGAGAGAGAGCATACCGGCGCGCTCTTTTTACTGCACGCGTGCGCGCGCGAGCGCGCGGATTGACGGAAAAAGGGTAAGAAAACAATTTCCAGAGCGCTCGTGCCTGGCCTCCGAAACGGCGTTTGTCGCCCCCGTGGACACGTCCGCGCTGTTTTCGCGTTCGCTTTTCGTGCTTTTTAAAAAAGCCTCGCGCGTCCAACCCGGCGTAATTCACGCTGTAAATCGGCGGCCACCGCGGCAATGCATTTTTGCCACCCTCGATACGCCCGCTCTTCGTCGCGCAAGCGAGCACCTCGAAATCCGCGATTCGAGTCCGGCCGGCGAACGTAGCGAAAATGCCGAAAAATGTCCTCCCTTTCTCCCCCTCCCCTCCCCTCTTCCCCTCCTTCCGGATCTTTTTTTCTTTTTCTCTTGTCAGTTTTTCGGCTCCCGTTTTCGCCGACTTGGCGCCGAAAGGGCCAATGCAGGAGCCGGACGGTTTATACGACGAGCGTGTTTTCTATGAATTTTATTTGTATAAATAGTGCAGCAAAAGTTTGCCGTAATATATAATATTATTCCGCCGAAATTTGATTTTTAAGGATATAAAAAAAGGTATCGCGCGCGAGGGCGATGGAAACGCGCGAAAATGCTGCCGTTAGCGCGACACGGCGCCGATTCTTTCGAAGGCAGGACGCAGATTCGCTCGGAAGCGAACAATTCCAATGCCAACGGCAATGGGACGATAAATACGGGCTGTTTCGTATTCGCTTAATTACTGCAACCTCGAGACGCGCGCCAACCGACGCGGCATCGTCTCGTTTAACTTTATACAAACGTTTGTAGCATGATATTCCCACCATATTATGGCGTAAGGTTGTAACAAGGCGCGTCGCGCGGATCGTTTTGCCCGCCAGGAGCCTTTCCAGTTTCCGCTCGTTGCTTCGCAAGGTGTGCGCGCGCGTGTGCGCGTCTGTGTGCAACTCGTGTGACACTTGAACCCTCGGCTCCACGCCTCCAAGGGTAAACGTGCGAATACACGAGAGAGAGAAAGAGAGAAAGGAAGAGAGAGAGAGAGAGAGAGAGAGAGAGAGGAAGAGAGAGAGAGA
>NW_022639451.1:2986638-3010141 GCF_010583005.1 Odontomachus brunneus
AGAGAGAGAGAGAGAGAGAGAGAGAGAGAGAGAGAGAGAGAGAGAGTGTGAGAGAACGAGAGAGGTGGTGAGTCGAAGGGTTCGTGTTAATTAATATCACGTCACCCGCGCGCTGCCCAGCTAAAATCTGTCTCCGCCTCTGCTCTGCCGAAATATTCCTACCCGCTCTTCCTCCCCCGTCCTCTCTATCCTTCCACCCCTACGCCGTCACTATCATCCACCTTTTCTCGCTCTCCTTTGCCGTCGCTCTGCTCCAAGAGCGAGATTACACGGTTGACTTTAGACGATCGTCGCGATGTTAGTGGATTGGCCGCGATGAAAAATGTATCACGTAAAACGATGTTTTGCTAACGAGTATGATTAATCAGACGATAGAGTCGGAATCAGAATCTGTTTCGCCCAAGGATAAATCCTGTCCGGGCAACAAGCAACGGAGATACAAAAAGCAGTACAGCTGACGTACGAAAAAAGAAGAAATACAAAAGTGGATGGATATGTTGTGAGTAGTGCAATGAGGAAAAATTAATGAAGAATAATACTGAAAGCACAAGAAAAGCGAATAATGTAAAAGATGAAATAATATGAATTATAATAGTAGAATTATATAAATATATAAAGAAATATGTGAGAAAGAGAGAGAGAGAGAGAGAGAGAGAGAGAGAGAGAGAGAGAGAGAGAGAGAAAGATGATTTATGGTACGGAATGATATGAAGATAATGAGGTTTGTAAAGTTTTGCAATAATGTTTGAATATGGTCGATTAATTGAAATGATGTTAGAGAAAGTTCTAGAAGATACAAAAGATATGAAAGTAAAATGTACGATCAAAGTGATCAACTGAAAGTTTGAGAAATGTTCCTTAACAATTATATTTGCTCTCTTTTACTTTGATTAATCGAGAGAGAAGTATGTTTCGTTTGACAGAAAGTTCACAGATGTGTTAATTAACTTTTCTTTTAAATAGGTAAAATGTAGTAGGCGTCTTTATTACAAAATTTGATATATTAATAATTTGTGTTGAGTGCCAATAACAAGATCTTCCAGGAGAAGCATTTGAATGCTTTGTTTGTAATCCTTCAAGATCCAGGCATCGATCCCACGTTCGGGTAAAATTATTTTTTTCATGAAGTAGTCCTAAAAGACACTTCTGATGAAAAGTTTTGTGGTTCAAATAAAATTGTCGCGAAGTACGACTTTCTGAATGTACACAATTGTGCGTATTTATGCTTAAAAGCGCCGACTTTGTACTTCAAAATGACATCGATAAGAATTGAGAAAATGAAATTCGCCTTTCTTTTTTCTCTTAAAGAACTTTACACAATTTCGGCCAGAATCAGTGACTTTGCTCCGCACACGATCACCATATTGGTTTCTTCAGCGGGAAAATCACTATTTCGCGGATTGAGACGAAGAATATATCTCTGTCTAGGATGGATCGATGGAACCATCACTCTACTAATAGTATAAAAAATTTTGGAAGGCTCCAGAGTAAACGTATATAATTATATTGGGTCTTAAAGAAATAACTAGGGGTAAAGGGATAATAAGAAACGCCGACCACGTTTCGTCTACTAAAAAAGAAATAAAGTAATTTGAATTTGTGAACTAATGCATCGATATATAAATAAAAAATTTATAATGCCTGGTATTTTCAGTGAGTGCCAAAGTCGAACGATCAGCAAGCATTTAATCGCCAATTGCAGGTCGGTGGAATCTCCGCCGGCGTCTACTATTCCGCGCTTGAATTCCGAGGAGCCTTGAATAACCGTCGCGGATCACGTCGAACTGCATTCGCCGGAGACGCATCGCTGATGAAACGCAAATCCAACGTGACCACTTTCGATGATTCCCGTCGCGCACTCGCCATCAAGAGCGAGCCGTGTAAATTCGCCTTAACTTCCCCGCGAGCTCATACATAATGTGCGCATACGCATATGCATACGTGCAAATACACACACGTGGCAGCCGCGGGGCTCAATTTCTACAGCAGTTATTTCAGTATCGCTTTACATACCGCGGAATGGTACATGCACATCCGCGGAATCCATTCCCGGTGAATTTATTTGTAGCGATGAAACGGAAAAAGCAATACCGAAAAAACGTATTTTTGCAGAATGCAATCCGATCGGTCGCGGGGGAAAAAAAATCAGCCGCGGCAATGGCGGGCTTGTTAAACCGTCAGTGATTAACTCGCTCTTCGCGTACGGCGTATATTGCATAAAAGTAAAATTCGACGGCGCATCCCCGCCGTTTCTTATCGGATGCGGATGCTGAAAAAAACGCAGCAACACATGTTGCCAGAGAAGATTATAATGTAAGATTACAGATTGTGTGTTTCCCGTGCCCGTTTGCGAAAACGCAATTACTTCTCGCGATATGAAAGAGATATCGACTATTTTTCGGAAATTTAACGCGAGTCAGCGAAATCATTCGTTGACCCGAGTAGAAATGTTGATTCTACTTTCAATCTCACTATTCCATTTAACATCTATTCTGATATTCTGAAGCCTATAATGTAACCTATTTTGACACTAAAGAAAGTGAAAAGGAACATCATTAGAATCAAAGTAGAAGTAAATTGTATCGTTAGAATTAAATTTACTTTACTAATTTAGCTCCTACTGCGTTGTAGAATTCAAGGTTTAACATAGAGCCAAAATTTCTACTTGGGAAATTTTTATTATCAGGCACGATTATCACGTATTATCGACTTCCATAAAGATCATCCATGAACGACACTGTGATATACCTAGCGTCTCATTAATTCACATACAAAGCCATAACCAATTGCACATAACAAAATGAAATACACGACAAAAGCGAGCCATCGAGCCAGCTGATTTATGCAACGCAAGTTGCATTTATTTACCGCATTTTTGGTTATTCAGATTTTAATTAAAGCTTTGATATATAATGAATGGAAATCAGCGGAGCAATCAACGTGCAAAAAGAAGAAAGTTGGATCTCTCTCGAACAAGGTCAGACTCTTCAGAATTTTGAGGTTGCAACTTCTCAGGCAACTAATTGTTGTAATTGTATAAACATGATAGAGACAACTCTCCTTCATCTTTTAAATAGTGGCCAACTTTACCTCGTCCGCCCATATGCTAAATTTGAAACATTTTATGAATGAAAATTGATCTTATTACTCGAAATGATGTATCATACACGATGGAGAATATTAATATAAAATCTTATGACACTCGAAAGTGTACTTGGCTACTTCTAAATTAGTTTTTTTTTTTTTTTAACTATAATATTAATCTGATTTTAATGAAATTCAGAAAAAGCACTTATACTGAGGAAAAATTACTTGCGAAATTATTTGTATGATATAAAGTTTATTTCTGGGAACAAACTTTGTACCAGACAAATAAATTTTTAAGTATTATTTTCGCAATGTATGTTCCAGAAAGAACTCCGATAGACTGATGTACACAAATTTTACAGCAATTTTAAGTATATTAAATCATGAAATTCAGTTGTGATTTAAACGTCGAGTCTTTTATGACTGATCAGACTGCACTCATATTTATCACATAGAATGACGAAATAGAAATACAAAGAAAACGGTCAAAATTTTGCCGCAAATAATGCGTCATGATAAATATAACATGAAGATCTAAGTATAACTTTTATATAGTTTTTTTAACATTTATAATTTATAATTTATTTTTAACATTTATATTTGTTAACGCATCAATATAATAAAAATTTATATTATTGTATGATATGAATTTATTAATTCAATACACTATTAATTTTTACCTCATAAATGTAATTAAAAGAAGTGTAAAGTTTCCATATCGATTCTCTCACGTCGTAATAATCATAAAAAAGTCTATATGGGAGACATGTCACGATTTCGTCTCCACTATTACTCTCACGATAAATACGTGAACAAAGCGCATGGCCTGATGTACACCTTGGGCCCCAATTAGACCCTAATCTTCCCTAGTGTAAACTGTCAAAAAATTCACGAGACTCCGGACGAATCCCCAACGGTGCGATTCGCCCTTCGTTTGGAGTCACCGGCATGCCGACGATTAGCTCGCTTACCAGTCGCCTAACTGAAACTCGGGTTTCACACCGAGGGACGCTTCGCGGCGACATGTCCGACGGCTTTGTGTCGGCCGGGCAAGACACGCGCGGGGGTGGATCCTGCGGTCCATTCGCAGCATCCGTGTTGACGCTTTGATCATTTGTTTCATGGCGGGCGATGAAAGCGGCCGGTGAAGGCAACGACAGCTAATGCGCCGTGAGGGCTGCACCGGTCGCGCGGCCGGTGTTTTCACGGTGGCGGTCGAATCGTCGAATTCGCCCCGACCTTTTCCCTCTGTCGCTCAGCGGCCCTCACTCGCGCTCTTCTTTTTCTCCCGTTCTCTTTTTCTCTCTCTCTCTCTATCTCTATCTCTCTCTTCATCTCTCTCGTTATAACGAGCCACGACTTTAAATGACATTTCCCCGGAGCGACAAAAACGGCCCAAGTGTCGAGGTGAAGCGTTGACACGCCGATATAAGCCGGGGCTTAACGCGCCCACCGAGGGTGGCTGCTCGAATAAATTACGGCGCCAGAAGAACCGACGGAATTTTCCGCATCGATGCGGATATTTGCGCGCGATACAGGTGATGCGGCCGGATCGGGCCAGGCGGGGAAAGGCGAATGCGTCCCATGAGGAAAAATCGCGCGTATTATCTATTATTCCCAACTGCACTCCTCACGGAGATGTATGGGCGCGCGCGCGCGTGTGTGTATATCGTGTATGTATGTGTGTTCGTATATATATATATGTAAACGAGAGACGCGTGAAAATTCACGCGTGACGGCATTTAAGCGCACATATATTTCGGCAGGAGGGACCCGACCAGAAAATTACCCGAAATGTAACTAACTGACTTAACTCACAAAGATTATAATAGATAGTGCAGGCTATGGATAAAATTTTCTAATTCGTCACTCTAATTTGTTACTGGCTAAATCATTCACTGAAATATAAAGTCGTGGTGATAATCTAGCGTTGTTTAGCTATTGCTCTATCAAATATGAGAGTAAATAGTGTTGTTTATTTTACAATCTAGCTATTATATCGCCTCATTAGCGTTTTAAAAATTAAGGTAACGAGGTAAGATAATTTGAGTTACATCAACTTTATAGAAATCTAAAAAATTGAGAATCTTAGAATTGAGAGAGAGAGAGAAAGAGAGAGAGAACGTTACGTTACTAGCTAGTAACTACTTACGATTTTTCATTTCATTACTGTAATTCTGTTTGTTCAACTGTTAGCCCACTTGTTTACTTAGCCAATAGGAGAAGTGAGCGTTAAATCACTGGCTAATAGTGATATTAAACACAAATTTACTATCTTGTGGCTAGACACAGACAAGGTTCAACTTCTACTCGAGTATCCCATGGTCCTTAAGTTGATCCCAATCAGTTACTTAGTTTGCATATGGTTAGCTTATATTAGATTATCGGATCTTAATTATTAATAAAGCCCGAAGTAATCCTTATTATTAATAATCCTTATTATTAATAAGGCTCTGATTTACACATTGCGTTGTGTAACTTATCAAAATCTGATAACATTATCTTACACGAAGCTGATAACTGATTGATCTGGTCAGGACCATGGGATGAATTTCTAGTCGGGGAGGGGGGAGGGATAAAGGAGCAACTATTGAATGCTATTGTTACGCAATATATTTCTCGAATTTGGGAAATGCGCTTGCTTACTTGCCTGAGCATGCCGATACGAACAATCGGCGTTATTTGTTATTTCGCTATTATTTTGGATTCGGTTTCTCCGTCGCGAGATTGTCGTGGCGGGCAGAGTCGTGTATGTACTCGTAACTCGATAGCCATTGCTCGGGCGAAATTACACGACAAATAAATTTCAGCGCGGATTTATGTACACGCTGAAGTCCACTGGAGTGGAGGAGCGCCGTTGGGTTTTCGGAAGGAATACACGCCGTGTGTGTGCTCTCTCCGCCGGCCGGGAGGAATCGCGGAATCAAATATCCGACGTACTTTCACGGTACGCTTCCCTAATTTGTATTGCGTATGGCAGCGATGCCGAGATATTAGGGGCAGTTATCGCAACGTATTGCTCCTAATCGTTCTCCAGGCCGAAGGGAGCGGCCGCGGACGAAGGGTAGTGCGCGCCGAACGAGGACGGAAAGTCGGGAAAGAGGGACGATTCGGGTGAACGGGAGACGGAGAAACGGCTGGCAGGAAGAGAGACAGAAACAAAGGAGAGGGAAAAAGGATGTACGCGAAAAAGAGAGAGAGAGACAGGACTCGGGATCCAGAGGGACAGAAAGAGAATATGAAAGGGGAAGGGAGAGGGAAGGACAGAACGAGAAAGAGAGACGGGAGGGGAAAAAGAGAGAAAGGGAAAGAGAACGATCAGGGAACACAGCGTGCACTGGTGCTTTTGACAGGCCGATGAATTGAATAATCGCAAGTCGAGTCGAGTCGAGGGGGTCCGCCAAATCTCAGTCCCCAATACGTCGGTGTATAGATGTAGATGCCCGTAGACAGCCGAATGTGTGCACGCCTGCGTGCACGATCGCGCGCGCAAAAGTAGTATATGCGCGGGGACATGTGTATGTGTGTGTGTATATAGATATATATAGGTGTACACACACGTGGGAGAGGTTTTACATCGAGCTTGCTCGCGGATTATATCAGCTTTGTGGAAATGAGCACGCTGACGATATTATCGTCGATACAAGCGGCTGAACGTTCTTCCCCCGTTGTTCCGATTCCGATTTATCGGCTAAGAAACTCATTCCAGCCTTTCCGAGGAAAACACTGACACAAGTGTCGTGTACGATAGGCGTGCGCGCGGCCGCTCGCGATCGATGGCTCGCCTGTTTCCTAAAATCGATCGAAGGGTGGTTTCGGTATTGTCGTGAGGAACGTTACGTTCAATTTGGAGATCGCATCTCCACATGAGTCCTTTTCGCTACCCTCTATTTGGCTTTTTCCTTTCTTACATTAGATTCTCTTTTAGTTATATCTCATTTTCCTCCGAATTTATTTTTCTTTCTCTCCCTGTATATTATTTCCTTTATATTCGTCTAAACACACTTTTTCTTACGCATATATTTATGTTTTTCGAATGTATAATCTAGATAATTAACCTCTTCCCCAATAGCCGCCTCTTATACATGAATTCTTTCAGTGTTGCATTGATAGATTAAAAATTCTCTTTGGCTAAAATAATCGGCATATCAATAATCAAAATTAGTCAATTGTCATCTATGTAATTACGAATAATTTAATCGACTGATGAAATTAATTATTAATCAGTGCATAATCAATCACATCAAAGTTTGATTAATAATTAATTTTAGTCAATTAATAATTAATATTAATTGATTCAATTATTTGTAATTTTATATATGATATATATATATATATATAATGGCGATTGAGTAATTTTGATTATTGATTGCCGATTATCATAATCAAAGACAATTTTAAACGGTTAATGCTTAATTTTGTCTCTATATAGTCTCGTATATTTTCATATACTGAGAAAAAAATATCTGAAAATTAACAATTATTTATTAGGTGGGTACCATTAACATATTAACTTAAATTAAAATTCTTTAACATTCTTCTTTTCCATTAACATATTAACTTAAATTAAAATTCTTTTCATTTAAACCGAGTATTGTTAACATGTTTTAAGTAAACAATACTCGGTGAAAATAAGAAGATTTTTTATTTAAGTAAATATGTGTGTTAATGGTACACACCTAATAAATATTTCTTAATTTTAAATATTTTTTCTCAATGTACATAATTATATATCCACACGGAATGAAATGCTGCTGAATTGTGAAAAAAGGGAAAATAGCTCAACACATTTAATTGTTGACATGCTGCTACAAACATAAGCGGTTACTTTAATCATATTAGTGCAACAGCATTTCTTCCCGTATGGACCTGTATAATAATTTATTATTGTAGATGGCCATAGAGACAAAATTCATATATAACTGTAGGTAATTATTTTTCCTCGGGTTGTTCCTATTAATTTATCCACCAACCTATCAATCTATTTCCATTGCCATTCAATTCCTCTGATTCGATTTAACGGCCCGCGCACGGTTCGTGGCCTTAGCGCGCGCACGCGAGCACGTTCGTGACACCTTCGCAATGCGAATTTGATATTCGACGGCGCAACGCGGAACAACCGGAATGCTCGTGATATATTAATTCGAGTGGCACGACGAGGATCCACGGGCGGAATTACGCGCTTCGACAGTTCGTAAGCCTCGAGCGGCGCCTGGCGCGCACGTGGCCTCTCCACTTCTGCCGCTTCTGTTTTCAACGTTTGCCCAGCGGGAGAAGCCTTGATCCCATAACGCGCGTGCACGGTGCTCGATTTCTTATTACGCAAAGAGACCCGCACGCGACAACAATGAGAGGGGAGCGCGCGTCCTCTTTGAGGTATATACAATGAAAACGAAAAATCGTGGATATGTGTTTGCTTTAAATTAAGAAAGGAAAAGCCCGACGATCAGTAAGAATATTGATAATCCGTAGGGATCTCCCACGGAAATGATTAGAAATCCCACGATATGAATAAGTCGATGTGAATGAAAGAAAAATAACAGGATATTAATAGGATTTTGCAATCGATAATTTCTAAATTTTTTGGAGTGAAATTTCACTTGAATAACAGCTGAGTCATTCAAAGTCGAGTAAGGGGCTGAGCACAATAAAAAGAATAAGGAACAGGGAACAGAGAGTAAGGAATAAGGAATACTGAAAACAAGAAATAACACTATTCCTCTGTTTCCCTATTCTGCGTTGATGAATTAGATTTCATGTTTTAATATCGAAATATTCCCTATTCTCTGTTTCCTGTTCTCTATTCTCGATTCCCTATTCCTTATTCCTTTTATTGCTCAGCCCCTGACTTTTTTGCTCATATAGAATGCATTCTTTCACTCTGAATTGTCAAGTAAATATCTTTGTTCGAAATTTAAAGACGGACTATACTGAGAGAAAAAATAGTTGATCTAATTAACTTTTCGCGAACCAGATGAGTAAGAGTTATGCTTTGAATCATGTGGAATTTTTTACTGAACATTATCCATGACAGTCATGCATTGCACATGGCTATAACATAACTTACGTAAGAGCATGGAGTCATACGCAATGATGTATTATGTTATATATGTCACACACACAACAGTGAGTCTGTGTAAAGCTCTATAGTTACTATTAAAAGTTACTATTACAAAGTTTATGACTGTATATGACTCTCCTTACCTCGACATTTAATTCGTGGAGTGAAGCCACACACTTCACGCACGCAATTATAGCGCCGTGAGTTTTGCTGGCGATAAGAGGAGCCAGCTTCTCTTCAGATTAGGAAATGAACTCGTAGTAATAACGCAGACGAGAGATCGTGGGCTTTAGTCAATTTTCTTTAATTCCTTAATTAACAACAAACGTTAACAAAATAGCCGTATGTGATTTCGAACCACGAGTTAAGCACGCGGAATATAATTCCTGAGAGTGAAAGAATTGTAAAGTGAAACTGAGAAATTGAGAACGTGCGCTGACTTCGACAGAAATCTGTTACCGTTAGAAAATTGTTCGCCCTGCTCTTAGAGTTCGCGTGCTATTTAATAATCTAACGGCCAACGGTGGCGAGACGGTATTAGTCGCTTTCGAATTTGAGTGTCACCGTTACTAAAGTCGGTTGCTAAAACGTATGTTTACATAATCGTGGTTCTTATGTGCCGAATCAACGCACGTCAGGTTCGGGAAGCGCGTTGGCCGAGGAGCGAATCGAGCCGAGATCACACAGTTGACACATGATTGATCGGAACAATCGCAACGACTTGAAGCTGCTAAATATTTTGGAAGACTCTCACAGCTCGCTATTGAAAGCTTCGAGAGTCCTCCAGAAAATTACCGAACGCGATATCAATAATAAACGCATTGTCCCTCTCTTTCTCTCTCTTTTTTTTTTTCGATCCTGAACAATGACAATTATCATCTTCTTAGTTCAATAATTGTTTATTGTACCTGATTATAAGATACTATTAACTTTAATAAAACATTTAAAGTCTTAAGACAGAAATAATTGTCTTGTTTCTTTTACACAAGAAACATGTTACAACTAGTACTGGATACGAGGTGGATTGTCGCACTTGCACGATTTTATTTACAACTTTACAACTTTTTTGTGTATAAATATATATAAGGATAATTTTTTTTTCTTTCACCTAAAGGTTATACCTATGAAAATGTGCTTAATATTAAAAAATATTATATATACCTTTTTTTTAATTAGTATGTAAAAAGTGTGATAACCAGATCCGCGTGGTCTCTCCTACATGAGCTCTCTTAATGAGTTTTTCTCAAAGGATCCCGCACAAAACCTATGGAAAATGGTTTTCGGTCAAATTGGCTGAAATTTCACTATGTTATAGTTTTCGCCATGCTGATAAAAAGTTATCAAGTCCCAAAAGTCAATATTTCCCAAGATATAAAAGGTCAAAGTATATTTACTAAATAAATATTTAGTTCCGCAATATTTTTAAGAACTGAAACAGTTTTTTGTAAAACTTATATTTTTCGAGATATTTCACCGGTCCGATACTTTTGCCCCACCCTGTATATACATATACATATATGTTGCGGAACTAAATATTTATTACATATATATATGTAAAAATCGATTTTTATTTATTTCGTGAATAAATATCAATGTATCACTTATACTTATAACATACGTCTTACTACTGCGAATGACCATATTACTTTGGCCCTTTATATCTTGGGAAATATTGACTTTTGGGACTTGATGCAATGATAATTTTTTATCAGCATGGCGAAAACTATAACAGTAAAATTTCAGCCAATTTGACCGAAAACCATTTTCCATAGGTTTTGTGCGGGGTTTTTTGTGATGAATATATTTTAAGACTATTATCAAGAAAATATTCTTTATTGGAGAAAATTGTTATTTAAAAGGAGGAAAATAAACTGAATAATCGCTTGTCTTAGCAGTAGAATTATATTTTTCGGTGTGCATTGAAATAGTACGTGCATATCGTTTTCTAGATAATAGCTTTTCCTCGAAACAATTGTACACTTTAGAAAAATTGTATTTCGCACAATTGTGTCTCGGCACTCGATATTATAACTTATCAAGAAATAGTCTCAGTTTCCCAGTTTCGAGATTTTAATTTTTCAGGCCAACGCATGTGTCCAAGAAGCCCCTCAAGTTCAAGAAGCTCACTCTTCTTTCTTCGTCCCCAGGAGAGAGTCGCGCTCGCGGGGGTTGACACAACATTAGCGACGGATTCGATATATAAAATGTTCCTGAGCCGCACGCCGGCACTGCCGGTGGCAAAATTAATGACATTCGTGTGCCGGCGCTGCGTTCATGAAAAATCGCGTACGTGGCATCGGGCGTGGAGTTACGCCGTTCAGGATCGGGATCTCGGCAGCTTAACGCTTCGCGCACAACACACAAACGCACTAACACATGCACACACATGCGCTGCTGTACGACGTCCCGTGAAAGGCAATACGTTACAAGGCAAGCCAGACCTACCTAACGTTGGGTATAGGTTTCGGTATACCGGGCTTCCGCGCGCTATGCTCGGGTAGCCCGGATAGGGTATATACGGAGAATGAGAATGGGCGGAAACCAGTCAGAGAGCGAGCTAGCGAGAGCTACTAGCGAGAGCTAGCGAGCCGCACCGCAGCGCGCACCTAGCCCGAGCTCGACTCGACTCGAGCGTCTGGTGCGTTTGACGTTGATACCGCGATAAGATGAAAGAGCCTCGAAGCTTATATCCGACCTATATGACTGTATTGTTGCGCACGTCTAAGCATAACGTAATGCCGTGCCGATACACGCTGATACATCTTAGACGTGGCGTTTGCCGCGCGCGCGCGCGTTGCTACTGCTGCTGCTGCTGTTGCTGCTGCTACTGCTGTTGCTGCCTATATCGGGAAACGCGCGACGGGGGTGGCAAACACGGGGCACTCGCCCCGGCACAAAGAGAAACGGCCGGATCGTAAGCAGACGCCCGGCTGCGCTATGAGCCGGGGCGTAATTAGAGAATAACGCCGGAGTGTCGGTCGAGGGAGTCGTGTGCGCGCGGGGATTTAGCCGCGGATAAATTTCCAATGAAACAGACAGACTGATCCTTGAAAAGGAGTCTACGTCCACGCACGTTTCCTTAGGAACCTGCACGGGATCCGCGTAGCGATTGGTCGTGGTGATATCTCGCGATATGTTCACCGAATTGACCACTTTTGGACGGAACCTTAACTAATTATTCGAAACTGTTTCTGAGATCTTCAGGAACAGAAAATAACAATTATTTGTCCATCAGGTCCGGGGAAAGTTGTAAAAGTTGGGATTTATTATTGATCGTTGAAATAGTTATATAAAATGTTTTTTTTTAATTTTAAGCTCTTTTAAACGAAATATTTAATAACAAATGGATAAGTCGGAGAAGTATCTTATCCAATGGCCCTCTTCTTCACCTGATTTTACATCTTCGGACTATTTTTTATGGGGACATATCAAAGAGAAAGTCATGTTTCAATCCCCTAAAACGAAGAATATGTAAAGTTTATTCTAACGTAATCCCAGAAATTTTGTAGAAAGAATTAATAAATGTTTAAATATAAATGATCAACAATTCGAATATTTAATAAAGTAAAAAAAAAAACAGAAAAACTATAAAGTCTTTGATTTAGTTTTATCACATTGGTTTGAATGCACTGTACTTTAAAGTTTAAATGTTTATAACTTTTAATAGAAGCATTTTTCAAAGACATGTTACAGATAAGGTGTATTTGTTTTTTCACGTAAAATCCAAATATGCAACATTTTATAAAAAGTTTTATTTAAAATTACGAAGATATTCTCTGCTGCCGTTTAAGAGGGAGCGAGAGCGAATTTTTGTTTACATAGTTAGAAAAACCTCTCGAATACCTAAAACTTTCTCATAAACGATTTTTTGATAAACTTCATGAACAACAAATTTTTTTTGGGGTTGTCACACTTTACATGGCCACTCTATATATATTGAACCAAAAAATCACGTTCTTTGCATTTACTATTCACTTTTCAACACGTAAATATGCAATTGATTTTATTTTAAAAATATATAGATATATCAAGAGTATACAAAGTTTAAAAGACATTTTACATGACAATTTCAACAATCAATAATAAATCCCGATTTTCATAATTTTCCTCGGACCTAGTAGATAAACAATTGTTATTTTATTTTTTTAGAAGATCATAGAAACGAATATCTATCAATGATTAGTTAAGGTTCTTCTCAGTGAGTCCAAAATGGTTCAATATTTTAACAGACTCCTTTATCCCGTGATTCCAATTAGGTCAATCCTAATCGATTATCTAATTTGTGTGTATAAGATGTTACGTGTCCTAATTATCGATAAGGTATTAATTATTAGTATAATCCTTTTATTATTAATAAGGCTGTGATTACGCTGTGTCGCGCAACCTATAATCTGCCTGATGTCATCACTTTGTACACATAAACCAGATAATTGATTGGGATCAACCCGACCAGGACTTCATGGGGTAAATTTCGTGTCGAGGCGCGATACACTCCCGAAGGGAGGCTCGCTCGAGGAAGCTCGAGGTGTCCCCTGAGGGTGGATGGATGCGCGTGCGAATCCATAGATATACCTGACGTCCGATTCACCTGTTCCCGCGATTGGCCGCCGTCGCTGCCGTGTCGTTTCGCTCCTTCGTTTTTCATTCGGTCGAGCGGGCCGAAAGGGAAAAAGCGTGGGCGGTACGTTTATTTAAACTGCAGGTGCCCGTGGAAAAATGCTGCACCCCCTCCCTCCCCTCCCCGCCCCTTTCTGTATCCGGACACGCGTGAGTGCATGCCTGTGTTCGTGTGTGTGTGTGTGTGTTTACGCGCGCGCGCATGGATAGGTAGACGCGTACATCGACGGCGGTTCTCTCTCCTGCGGCTGACGAGCGGCCGAACAACAAACGCGAGCAGGAAAACGCGGAACCGCGGCCGATTGCGGCACGAAAATCAAACCGAGCCATTGTCGGCACATCCTATTTAGAGTTTCCGCACATTCATTCGTGACTTTCTTCTCGCGTCCGGCCCTTGCGACGCGAGAACCGCGTTTTCAGTCCGCGGTGGCAGTCGCGAGACGCGAAATCGCGCGATGCGCGCCGCGCACTGTCGCGCTTTGCATTTTTTTCCCCGCCCCCGTGCGACATTTCGCATGCGGAAATTGTACGAGCGGCGCTTAAAATGCGATCCAATTCAACGGCTCAGTTCGTCCACTGCGTTCGCGTGCACACGTTGTTTACAACTAATTCCTAGCGCTAGCGCAGTTTAAAAAATCATCGGTGAAATAACAATCGCGAAATTGTGAATGTATATATCCTGGATTAAAAAAAATAAAAGCGCGTGTTTTATTTATCTTGTCGTAAAATTTCGCGAGAGTACACACGCGCGATGTTTACAATAAATATATAAATAACGAGCGCGGCGGCGTACTATTGTAGCCATTATAATTACTACTAATAGTACTATAAGTATTATTAATAGTATTACTAATAATACAATTTGCAAGACTTATATTGCGCAATACACAAAAAAGTATCATTCTGCTGCTAAGAGAAGCGATTATTCGATTTATTTTCCTCTTTTTAAGCAATGGTTATCCTTAACAATATTTTCTTGATAATAGTGTTGAAACATACCTATCATAAATTTTAGGAAAGCTCACAAGGAAGAGATTATACTGTCTACATGAACATTATAAAATTTTATCGAAGAAATGTTGGTTATTTCTCCATATAGTGAGAGCAAATTCAATTTTTTATTCAATTTAATATTCTTAATAAACTCACTAGGATTCAGAATGTACCTTGAATACGTGTGACGCTTATGATTTGTGGATAAATAAACTAATGAAATAGTTGAAACAAATAATATTTATTTGAATGCGCTATGTATTTTTTTTAGCATGCATATAAAAAAATATCATTTTACGGATTTATATTTAAAAGCATTATTATTTTAAGGAAAATAGTTTACTTCTTTTAAGTGATGCTTATATTCAACAAAAAATATTTCCTTGATAATAGTATGAAAATATACTTATTACAAATTTCAGAAAAACTCATTGTCATGCACTCAAAAGAAGAAATTATTCTTTTTGGATGAATATTATAAAACTTTATCGAAAAGAAAATGTTGATTCAATTCTATGTAGTGAGCAAGCAAGAATATTTATTTAATTTAATATTCTTGATTGAAATGATATCAAAGAATGTATTTTTAATAAATTGCATGTTAATGATGGATTTGCGGCAATATATAAATTTATGAAGTACTTGAAACAAGTACTTGAAACAAGTAATATTTACTTTAATGTAACATATTTTTCCTCTATGTACTGAAGTCAAAATTTAGATATGACGGCAATAAACAGATAGTTTGATCAGATATACTTTGTAACTCGATAATATATAAATTTATCATGCGCACAAGAAAATATTAGAAAAATAAAAAATGTCTCTACTCAGAGGAATTATCCGATAAAAAATTAACAAACGGATATTTCCGATTAAAATACCGATAAATTTTTGTATCCGATCAGGAAACATGCAATGAGAAATATTGGTTCGTAATTTTTTGATCGGTTTATCTGATAAAATGCTATTATAATCGGAAATATCTGATTAAATTTATATAATCGGATATTCTGATCAAGTATAAAAATTTATCGGAATTTGATCGGAAATATCCGTTTGTTAATTTTTTATCAGATAATTCCTCTCAGTACTAATACGTGTATTTCCGACGCTGCTTGGATTGTGCTCGTTATCTTTAATTCCAGTATATAAGAAAAAATAATATCTCAGGTAGTTATTATTATACAACGCGCGCATATAATATTACCGTATATGCGTGTTTATGGTATAAGAATAATAGCAATTATATCTGTGTTGATCGTGTTAGCGTTATTTGCAAAGGAATTGCACGAATAAATAATAAAATAATTTAGTGAATTAATACTTGATTGGAAGAAACAAAATTTATGATTTTTATCAACTGAATTAGATTCCAAAAATTAGAAATTCTGTTTCCTTTCGAGCCAAAACGCTTTCGATTCGTTTATCGTGTTAATTCAATCAAAAACTTATCTCTGTTAACATTAAAACAACGCAACACATACATGAAAGATGTCTTTCAGTTTGGGAATTATTCCTCACACGCGTTTTAAAGCGATTGAAGAAGTTCTACGTATTTCTCGGAGAAGAAATTACTTCTATCCACAGTTTTGCTCTTTGCTCTGCGTAATATCCATAATTTTTTGAGGTATTTTCTTACATTATAAGCATATAACGTACATGCGATACGTCTTCGCGACTAACGAATGTCTATATCTTCGGGAGAAAAGGTTCTCTGCGTTTGATATGACTGATGTAGCAGTACTGATATAATTATTACGTGATTCCTGTACACTTGCCGGCCCTAGAGACTCCGTGACGCGCCCTCACGGGGCGCGATGCATCACGGCCACGGGGGATCTTATCGCGGCTACGAGCACCGCGCGACATATAATCCGGAGGAGAGAGCGTGCTCTCCACGTCGTATGCCAAAGTACCATCCACGCGCGATTACACGTACATGTGGCATTGATTGGTCGAGCGGAGTGGCTCTCGAGTGTCTTAAAGGGCCCGCCGAGGGACGAGACGCTCCAGCGGCGCCATGGGAAGGCCGACGGTATTATAGTTGCTATCTGTCTTCGCGTATGTATGTCGGTCGGCAGTCAGGAACACTCGTCCAGAAATGTCACCCGCACGCCGCGTCTATAAAGGATTTCTATGGATCGGTCGCGTGCCACCGTGAGCTATACGCTCGCTCGCTCGCTACGATCTCGCCCCGTATTTGTATATACATGTATATGGATGTGTGTGTATGTACGATTGTAAGTAGGAGTCTGGGCATCCTCGACAGCCACAGCCGATTACATCCTAGGGCGTTGTAAGTACGTCCCCCGCTCATGTAATCCCGCGATCTCTTTGACGAGGACTCGCGACGACGACGACGACGATCGCAGCCTTTCATCTTTCATTGGTAATTACGATCGGGGCTTATCGGGAGTCTCTCGGGAGCTCATCAGTTTGATCAAGAGTTTTATCGTAGACTTCGCGGTTGAATCTTAAAAATGCTAAGGTAAATGTCCCAACAACTAAACTAAATAAGAAAGCATAATCAGTTTTGTATTTTTATTAATAAGTAATTCGTGAAATCGCGAGAAAAACAAACGTTTCTATAGAACTTTGGTTTGTCAGATCAAGAAATAATAAAGAGAGAAAAATAAACAATAAGTGTCAATTTCAATCAATTACAAATTTCAATGAGATATATTAGATAATGCCAGTTGCAGTAGTAATTGAACTAAAAAATAAATCATGTCCTAATTACTGAACAATACAGACTTAATCATTAAATTATTATTTAATGATTAAGTCTGTATTGTTATTAGTTTTGCATTTTTATTAATAAATAATTCATGAAATTACAAGAAAAATAATTGAACTTTGTGCCAATGATTAAAACATTAAAAATATATTTGTATTTAATATTTCTAAAAATGCCTTTGAAATGTTGTTAAAAGACATTTCAAAGGCATTTTTAGAAATATTAAATACAAATATATTTTTAATGTTTTAATCATTGGGACAAAGTTCAATTATTTTTCTTATAATTTCATGAATTATTTATTAATAAAAATGCAAAACTAATCGTGCTTTCTTATTAATTTAGTTGTTGGGAAGTTTACCTTATATAGTAGGGAAGATCGGCGCCAGATCAGATTGATAATTGATTTTAAGGAATTCAACGAAAGACCATACAATTTGTTGATTGGTATGAGGTTTTTTTAACTGAACTGCCTGAACTGATGTAATAAGTTAGAGTGAAACAAAATATACTTGTCTCACTCTATCTTTTTGCACTAATGTACACTCAGTTGCAAAATGGTTTTCATACTTTTCCCAATGAAGTTGCATCACTCAAAATTCAAAATCACTCAGAACTACGAGCCACTATTGACAAATTTACGCAGTAATTGGCTATGTCTTTTGTTATTAGCTAATTATTGCGCGAATTCATCAGCAGTATCTCGCAATTGTGACGATCTTAAGCGCTGCAATTTCATTGAGAAAAAAATGTGGAAACCGTATTGTAGCTGAGAATACACCAGTTTGAATAGTTCAGCTAAAAAAGACAGATCTATGAACAAATAAAAAATCGTTCAATTGACAATTGAACTCAGCAAGCTTCATTAAAGTCCGTTTCATTAAAGGCCGTTTAATTGACGATTGATATGAGCAAATTCAATCGATCCAATCGAACACCGTACAGTGCCGATTGATATGACCGATGCTCTCAACGCGGGCCCTACTTAGCGCTTCTCAATCATCGACATCTTCCACGAGATGTCATAATACTGTGGGTATGAATATTATCTACAAAGCCATTTGTATCCTAGAGCCATTTGTATCGAACGCTCTTCGACTGACTCGACTGAACTTGCTCATATCAATCATTTATCAATCAAATAGCCATTAAGGAAACGAACTCCAAAAATGTTGATGACGAATCGTTGATGATGATCGTCATTAACATGATCATCGCTTATCCTTTTGATATTTCTTATACTATGTATAACGGCTTGCAAAACGACTTAGAAATGAAGTGGTAAAGCTCACCAAACTATCAAAATTCAGTCATTACTGAGGAACTTGCCCAATAATTGCATTATTAATTGTTATTATTATTAATTATTGTTAGTATTATTATCATTTACTATTGTTTAGTTGTCCTTGATTATGTTATTAAGTAAATTGTTCTTGCATAAGTCGGTAATGATTCTCAATTTTGACAGTTTGGAGAACTTCCAACTTCATTGTGTCTGAATCATTCTGCAACTCACTGTATATATAGATCTTGTATAAACGTATGCTGCATTCCGGAAGCTATACTTATAAATTATATGCTGCTTTGTTTTACCATATGCTAGCAGGAAATATAACCACACATACATAGAAATCTTTCTGCAAACTTTTCGTATATTTTCGAGCTTCCAAATTCAGTCGGATAAAGATATAGAAACGTTTTTTGAAATGTTTGTTAGAAAAGCAAACACATATGTGGCATGTACGAGCTGCACAACTTTTGTTTCAAGAAAATATTTACGTCAACTGGCAGCTCGAGATGTCAATTTTAAGATTTTTTTATCGTTTTTGTCACATATTGAACAATATTTCAATTCATTATTACACTTACTTTCAATGTATAAAAGCATTTGTAATTCTGTGCAACCAATACAATGTAAACTTTGCAAAAAAATCAGTATTTTATTGATAAAGTTTTCAAGTATAACATTCCCTTATAGTATTAATTTGTTAAGTTCATTGTTAATTAAACGATCTTTGATTCTCTTCACCCATATCAATCGTCCATTGAATTCTTTGAAATCAATTGTCAAATTAAATTTTTATTGATTTTGCTCGAAGCAATCTGCAATTAATTCGATTGAAACAAATCAATTGTATGTTCAAATCAATTATCAAATCGAGAAAAATTGATTTGATATTTATACAATCCTGAAACACACGGGAAATACAAATGTGTTATTTTTGAACGCATAAGCATGTAATTTGACTGAAGCTATCTTTCATACGTTTTTTACTTTTTAACTCAAGTCACATTTAACATGTTTTTATATAAATTATAATTTAATGTCTGTTTTCACATAATGTGCAAACAATAAGAAACGTGTAAAAAGAGATTCAGTCAAAATAATGCATTTGAATTTGAAAATGATATATTTTTCAGAATTTCGAAGTTACGTAAATCTATTTGAACGTAAATCTATTTTTTCTCTAAGAGTTTCTTAAATTTCGAAGAATTGTAACCGGTATTCTTAGTCGAATTCCTTCGTCGAATTTCATACGAGAGATTTTGCCTCACGCAAATCGAGAGATCGACGATTCGGCCGATGCTCCTAGGTCGGCTTAAATTTCCGCGCCCAATGTTGAGCCGCTTATTAAGTAGGTACGAAACACGACGAGTTCTCCCTAACTGCGACGACGCGCGTAGCGTCGCCTTAATGCCCGAATTATTCGGCTCTTTATTTCCGAACGGCAGTAAAAAGTTTCCGCGACATTAGGCATCTTGTCTCTATTCCGTCGGTCGGGAGGGGCTCTACCTGGTCCAGGCAGCAGGTTATGCAAATTTACGAGAACCGAATGCTTACGAGGACTTTGTCGAGAGAGAGAGAGAGAGAGAGAGAGAGAGAGAGTAAACGGCGAGAGCTTTTAATTACCGAATTATGCGGCGGCCCGTTTTGTCACGGGCCAAGACTGTTTATTACCAGCGCCGTGTAGGCCACCTTAATCGTTCAATTGAGCGAATCACGGATAAAGTGAGAGGGAGAGGGAGAAAGAAAAGGGGAGAGAAGAGAAGAGAGAGAGAGAGATCCTTCCTTTCCGAATAGCGTCTACGTGTCTTTCATCGCGAATAATTAATGTAACGCTGTTGCTGTAATTGCTTGTTAATGGGCGCGACACATCTGCCTCCCTTCGACCGGAGTAAATGCATACGTTTAACCCTTTACCACATGAATTCTCTCTCTCTCTCTCTCTCTCTCTCTCTCTCTCCTCCCTCTCCTCCCTCTCTCTTTCTCTCTTTTGAGGAGAGTGAAACACAAGAGAGATTGAGAGCCAGACACAAAGCCGGATAGTATTTCTGCTAGTGAAAAAATACCGCGAAAGTTGACGAAAAGAGGTAAAAAAATAGATAAAAGCGGCCGGAGTTGAGCGTCGGGCAGTTCAGGGATCGGCCACGAGAATAACAACGCGCGCATTAAATATTTCGTCTCATAATTACTTTATTTCGGTAATACGCGCGCGCGGCTTCTTATTTTATTTAATTAAATCTGTTATTTTCGTGCGCGCGTATTTTATTTTGAGCCGCGCATTGAAACGCGACTTGACGCCGAGCAGAAATTAAATTAGTCAATGTAAATGCATACTTTACTGACATGAAAGAAAATTAATTTAAAAGCGCCCTTACGTACACATCAAGCATTTATAACTCGCTTCTACGCGCAAAGCATATTTCACGTTCGCTCAATTTACAGCGTTACAACGCGAAATCCCATTGAATAAAAATTCTTGCCCCCTCCCCCTCTTTCTCTCTCTCTCTCTCTCCCCCTTTTAGCTTCCCTTCTCGTTCTCTAATTATCAGCCCCATTATCGTATCTCCATCCGTTTCAGTAAACAGATACAGAAGATCAAGGGACAACAAACCCGCCAATAAATATCTCCATTTAGAGATAATCGTTCAGCGCGCGCGATTCGTTCTCTTTTCCGCCGCGCTTATTTATATCCACTCGCGCGTTCGCTGCGCGAATTATTCGATTTTCCTTATTTATTTATTCGACTGCGCGTACTGTGTGTACGCTCGTGCAGCACGATCGTTGCAGCGAATCCGGCCGTTCGTCGTACGCGGGGACGATTCCATCGTGAGCAGATTTTCCAAACAAAAAAGAAAAGAACAGAGATCGAAAACCAAAAACGGCACGTGCACCGAGGGCGCGCTTAATATAAACAACGGGCTGAGCGAGCAAGCAAAAGAGAGAGAGAGAGAGAGAGAGAGAGAGAGAGAGAGAGAGAGAGAGAGACCGGGCGGCCGCAGCGGAAGTTTATGTCCCACTTCCTTGCGCCGTGGCGAAGCCGATCCTTTCGAGGGTGCGTTCGATCGTCTCGGTATACCGCATGCACGCGCACAAGCGCACACGCACGTGGGTAAACGGGCCGCACACAGAGACAGGCGTAAGTGTAGCCTCGGACCTTCGAGCAGAGCTATGCCGTGCAACGCGAGTTGGTTGGTTCCATTTGAGTCAGGGTATCGAGGTGTCAATAGCAGCTGCTATGTTACACACAAGACCCCTGCCTACGGCACCCCCCTTGTTGTATTCACTTCACTTCTTCACCCTTATCTACAGCTCGGACTTGGATACCGGGAGGGATATTCATGTCCAGACGGTAAACGAGCCCGGACGCGCGCACCACGAGAATCTTTCTAACCCGACTGTGCACGATGTGTCTGTCGTTGCGCTGCGGAGCACGTTTAGTTATGATTGGCACAGAATATTAACATCGTGACGCGGATTGACGTGCGCTCCTTCAGCGGCCTGACCCGGCGGCCCCCTGGGGCGCACTTTTTACCCCAGCCGATTTTTAATTCCGAATCACCCACGCACAAACCAGCGGAATAAGGACCTTCGGTTCGCGCGTTAAAAAATGGTACAGTTGGTGGGAATATGAGACTTAATACGCCATACGTTGAGCCATTTTAAAACAGGTAAAGTAGCTATGGTGTCGTTTTGATATCAAGGTACCAAGATGTAAATTAAAGATGAGAATTTTCGTTATTTTTCGGTTCTTTATATTAAATATGGTATATAAAAAAAATTTCATGTGTACTTTCATGTGTACGTAACTTATTTATTTTTAATTATATTATATGTGATCGGCACCGTCAAATTCTCTACACTGAGAGAAAGAAATATCTAACAAAAAAATGTTTATTCAATAGATATGAATAACATTTACTTATATAATAATATACATATTTTTACGCTGAGAAATAATATTTTTAAAATAAGAAAATACGCAGTTACTGGAAACCATAGCTTTTCATGGGAACAATTGTTTATTCCGTTTGAATAAAATAATTTAGATTTAATTAAATATATTATTAGTACCTACTGCGAACAAATATTTTTTATTATTCAGATATTTTTTCTCTCATTATAATCACGAACAGAAAAAAAATTTAAATACAGTTAAACACTTTGTAATAATTTTAGTAAAATCCATATTATAATAGATGAATGTGTGTCACAAAAACTTGAAACTATTAATGACTTTATCCTTTTGTTTAAAAAATAACGTATTTTCATTTACCAAAATAATTATATTTTTTGAAATGAAAATATATAATATTTACAAATGAAAATATATAATATTTTTTCTTGAAGATTTTTTTGTCAAATACTGACAAGAAAATCCTAGAGTTAATTTCTCGAAATTCATTTCGAGGAAAGTTATGAATTCTTGTGCGAACTCACGTTTTCATCACGCTTTTCTTTATATTTATAATAAAACAAAATACTCAAGTGAATCATTTCTGCACATAATTCTGCTCTACATACTCGAAAGTATATTTATTACTTTTTCTAAATTTCTATTAGAACGTACTTTTACGAAATGTGAATAAGTGAGAACGAGAACAATCCAATGTGCCAGATTAAGATGCTCAAAACATGTGCGCCACGTGAGGGTTAATTTTCAGAATCGGCAACGAAACCCATAGGATCAGAGAGAGAGAGAGA
The DNA here is from genome assembly GCF_010583005.1 of Odontomachus brunneus. NCBI lineage: Eukaryota > Metazoa > Arthropoda > Insecta > Hymenoptera > Formicidae > Odontomachus > Odontomachus brunneus. The sequence goes on from NW_022639451.1 coordinate 3,010,123, forward strand.
GAGAGAGAGAGGGGGGGGG
>NW_022639451.1:3010537-3031543 GCF_010583005.1 Odontomachus brunneus
GGGGGGGGGGGGGCGAGAAAGAGTGAGAGACAGATCGATCGATCGAGAATCTCGTCGAGAGTCGCGCTTCTCGTTCGTTGTCCCATGCGGCACGATCTATCGCTAATAACGAACGCAAATGAGCATAGTTTCCCGGCGGGTCGGAGGGGGATGTAGATATCGTCCGACTCTCGTAATTTCTGATATTTCACTTAAGCTACGTGAAATGTGTCCTGCTCGAGCCAGGGTGCAATTAGGCGGGCCCGTCCGCGCCGCGAGAGAGTAGTGGGTGCAGTTGAACGGCGACAATATGCAAGTAAGTCACTCCAGTGGAGCGCGATAAAATGCGCTTCCTCGCGCGAATGCGATGCGGGCCGTCGCTCGCTCCAGCTCGCTCCAGCCCGCTCGAGCTCGCTCGTTCGCTCGCACATCCGCTTGCAGCTGCAAGGGGTAGGTGGAGCAGCGCCCCCGCTGTTTTTAAGCGTCGATGACTAATTGGCGATGTCGCGGCCAGGCGTTGAGACACACCCCGCTCTTTCTCGCTCTCGCTCGTTCTCTCTCCTTCTCGCCCTCTCTTTCTCTCTCCCTCTCAGCCTCTCTCGCGCCCTCGCCGACCTCTCGCCGTCCGCCCCGACCCTCTTCCAGTCGGCACCTCTCGAGGCCGACGACTGATTCTACTGCCTACGTACGTCCCTCTCAGCGACGTATCGAGATACCTTTGTACCCCCAGTTGCGGTAGACTTACCCTCTCTCTGCCTCTCTCTCTCTCTCTCTCTCTCTCTATCGTCTCGTCCGAACTCGCAACGGATATATTGGCGTGATATTAGCGAAATAGCAGGTTGAAGTTCGTCCATTTAAATTGGTAATAAACGCGAGGGTTTTGTCGAGACAGAAAGAAAAGGAGTTTTAAAACCTTCATTAACATAGCCACTAGAGTTTCATTGTTAATGGTGATAAAAACTTTGTACGATCAGCGTATATACCTCTTAAGAATAAGCGCAACGATATCGTGAATGTATCGAAGCATTTTTCAAAAAGTTGAAGAGCAATCATTGGGAATGATTAATTTTTCGTTCCCCGGATATACGTTTATTACGTAGACAACGCGAGCCTTTTTAGAATTTATCGCTCGGTTCATGAAACTAATCATGAACGTTGCATACATCTCATAATAATTTATGCGTTCAAACTTTATTATGGTAATCCGTAATATGCATCCCAAACGTGTAATTACACTGTGAATTGCGGATTTCTATTACCTTCATCCAACGGCCGCGAATTCACATGAGTTTTCATTTTCGAAATGAAATTATCGACGTACGTGCATTAGTAAATTTCACGTTTTTCCACGTTGAGAGAAATGATAAAATCTTTCGGGGAAAATCTTCTCAAAGGGTATAATTAATTCTTTCCCGGGGCGCGCGCACGTAGAGCAAAAAATAAATCCGTCAGTAATAAAAGGTGCTCAAAGATGTGCAACATTTTGCATAATTAATGAATTAATATAAACGAATAATAATACCTCTGCTCTCTCTCCTTCTTTTTTTCTCCCTTTCTCTCTATCAGACAATTTCGAGGGGGTTAAGCTTCAGCGAAATTTTTATTCGATATTAAATCATGGACATGTTCGGAGTTAAAGGAAACAAAGGGAAGACAGCGACGAGCCCTCCACCGAATCTGTGTCGAGGGATCGACTCGATCGAAACCGATCCGCGAAAGAGAACGCCGAGTGAGGACGCGCGGTACTTCTGCAACATCCTGTACGAGTCTACACGAGGTCGGCCATTCCTCGCTACCGCTTACCCTCCTACTGTACGCGAGGGAGAAACGGCGCTCTCCTCTATCTCGACGAGCGCAGTCTGGGAGGAGGAAGCGAAGCGGAGGGAAGGAGGAACGACATCCCTTCGTTAAAGGCGTTGGTTAACACTTGGCTATAATAACGTAATATAACGTGTACACTCCGTCCAAGCAACGCGGCAGCAGCGGCCATGCCCCACTTGGAGTTTTGACATTTGTATATCTGCGACGGAGTTACTCGCAATAGCGTGTCCGTACGACGCAATGCAAACTGTTGCAATTAAAAAAAAGAGAGAGAGAAGGGCAAATATACAGGGTGTCTCATCTTAATTGCACTCTTCAAATATCTCAAAATACAAGACATTAAAAAATGCGTCAAACAAAAATTGTGTAGTTTCTAGAGGAAAAGGAGATGATAATATTCACTAAATGTTTGGAATGCCTTTGGAAAGACCAATTTAAAAAATTAAAATTGACCTTCACAATTTTTTTCGACATTCCAAAATCGAGTAAATATTATCACCTTCTTTCCGCCTTGAAACCATACAACTTCAGTTCGACACATTTTTCTCTCTAATGTCTTGTTTTCGAAATAATTAAGGCGTGCGACTAAAATGGGACACTCTGTGTATAATCACTGGAAAGATAAAGAAAGAAAAGAGGCCGTATGTTTACTCATTCTTATATTCTGACGACTATAAGGAAAGAAAATAATTCTACACACATACACCGAAAAACAAAAGCGTGGCGCAATCGTGGTGCATCGTAAATGTTGCGAATAATAACGTTGAAATTTCAGCGTTTGAATTCATGTTGTAATTAGTACGTTTATATATATTGCATCACTGTAACATATTATGAGATACAATGGGTCAACAAACAATTACGCAACATTGCAACATGCAACAAATAATAGTTGCATTTCCCTTTGTACAGCGCGCAAATAAAAAGCACGCGCGCATTAAATTTCCCGGAAAAACAGCGGAATATCCGACAACTCAGTAACAACCTTGCTCTCTCTCTTTCTCTCCCTCTTCCCTCTCTCTCTCTCTCTCTCTCTCTCAGGGTATCGCCTCCAAACACACGCGGAAGAACCCGCGGATAAAGGAAGGCGAACCCCGGCCAAGGGTAACAGCCTGGTATCGCCGCGGCGAAGAGGCCGATCACCGTCGCACCTAGGCCGCTGCTAATGGTCGCAAAATCAAGTCCGCGACAATGAGATCGACTGACGGCAGCTCGGTTTTACCCCATTTCCCTCGAAAAAAGAAAGGAAAGGAGAGAAAAAAGAGCAACGCGCGCCGGAAAAAAAGGTCCGACCCCGGCCTTCGCAACCGGGGAACCCCCAAACCACCCCTAACCATTTTTTCCCCGTTTTCAGAAACGGCTGGATTATGCCGCCCACTTTCGTCAGTCTCTCTTTCGCTCTCACGCCTTTTCCACACTTCTCTCTCTCCCTCTTCCCTCCCCCCCCCTCTCTCTCTCTTTCTCTCTCTCTATCCTTCCTTCTCTCTTCCTCTATCTTTTTTTCTCCGCGGACTTTTCAACGGCAAACCATCGCACGGCTGTTAAGGTCCGCGGTGGTATTGTTGCGAAGAACCCGGCGCGCGTCATCAGTCACTCTCCTCTCCTCGGGGTGACCGGCAATAATACGGCATAATGGAATCGGCATAATGGTCGATTGCCGGCCTACCTATGCCGGCGAATCGGCGCCGCGCGGCGCGCCGCACTCCTGACACGAGATCGAGGATTTTATTATGACACATTGCCCGTCATTACATGCGTCACGTAATTCGCTTGTCGACTCGCCATCGCCGGGGTTGCACCGCACCGTCCTGCTTCCTTGCCGGCCGAATTAACGCGTAAATCGCGATAATGCGACTGATACACGTGTGCGTACGTGCGCGCGCGCGCGAATGCGAGCACAGAGCGATGAAGAGATGTGTGATACATATCTCACGTTTATATGTATATATACAGGAGGGGAACGGGGGTGGATGCGCCGAATCGCGTTTGTCTGCATAGATACGCTCTCGTGTATTCATACGCGTCGCGCCGGTCGTTTTTTCCTTCTTCCAGCAAGAGCTCGGTAACCGCGCCTGAAACGTGCGTTCGCGAGCAAAAACCTGCTCGCTAATTTATTTTGCATATATGTATGTGTTTGTGCGAGTATACAGGAGGTATCTAATGATAGATATAAAACTCCCGTTTACGTGTAGATTCGACCCAATTAGACAAAAATTCATCTACCATTTCGCGGACGTAAACTTTTGAGTCAGAGAAGATTGGCAAATGATCATGCAATAATCTAAATATATTATTATATATTATATTTTTCCCGTTATCAGATCTTACAGAATTATATAGCATTTTTATTTATTACCTTGCTGTTACAGCGACTAGACTGTAGTATGTAATTGAAAATTTTTAGTATTATTTTTAGTATTATTAGATGTGGAAACTATAATATCCTCGAAGGATTGTAAATAGTTTTCTTTCTTTCATCCGAAAGATGTTTCAAAAAATGTCAGATATACATTTAATGAGAATATAAAAAGAAGAATGTTGTTTTATCTTATGCACTCTAGTGCGGAAAACATGATATACAGTTTATCTATGCATGAAACTGTCAAAAACAATGAATTTTATCAAAATTACCAATAAATCACCATTTTGCCGAAATTCTCCGTAATTTTCTGTAAGTAATCGTCACTTTGATCATTTTATATCTTTACTCGTGAGTATTCTCTCTTCTGCCTTTGCTTTTTTTTGAACATTCGCGTCGTTATTTTTGGCGACGTATTGTTAGTTTAATGTTTCCGTTTATACTCGATACGCCGTAATTTGACATATATAGCCGGCACGAACCGCAACCGCAGCGTTGCTAATTTGCGCTGCTCTTACATTATCGCTCACATCATTATTGTCCCATAAAATATTGCTACTGCATGTGTAATCGGTTAAATTGAGGCCCACACGCGTGCGTGCGTAATATGATTTTCGCACATTAGACAACGCTCGATGAAGAGTACTCTTAGAAGAGAGTAGCTTTCTGTAGTCTTTCAGACGAACGCAAGAGACACATCTGGCAATGTATATACCTCGCAGAAATCACTCATTAATCCGTCGTCTTGGAATCACGTCTGCCAGATATTCTTCTGTTTACAAACTAAAATCGCCCAACGCATCTTAAACACGTAATGTATTACGTTATTGGATAGTTCGATAAATTCGTACACACAATTCGTACAAAAATATCACTCTACTGTTAAGAGAAGCAATAGCTCAGTTTATTTTCCTTATTTTTAAGCAATGGTCATCTTCAACAAAGAATATTTTTTTGATAATAGTTTTCAAACATCACAAATTTGAGAGAAGCTTATTATCAAAATGTATTCAAAACAAAAAATTATTCTCTTTACAAGAATATTACAAAAGTTTATCGAAGAGGAGTTAGTTCGATGTAGTAAACATCAAATTTTTGTTTTAATTTAATATTCTTGATGGTGTGAAATACTAAGCTTATTAAGATTCATAAGGTATTTCAATTAAATTTGATGCTTGCAATGAACTTAGATCTGCAAATGTATAAACTTGTTAAATACTTGAAACGAGTAACATTTACTTGGATACAGTATGTATATTCTTTTGTGCGTAAGGGATTTTGTGAGGAACCCAAAGTCGACACTCCCATAGTCAGACACAATTTTATTATTTTTTCGTTTTTTAGATGATCTGCCATCGAAAAAAACAATATATATTCCGAGTAAAGATATAACTAACCAACTGGAATTGAACCTAACAGCTAGCTAAATTAAATGTTTTAATTTGTTATTAGCTCGTTACTGACTAATTATTCGTTGAAAGGTAGAATTGCTTTATTTAGCTAGTCTCTAGTCATTGCATATCAAATATAATACAACAGATGGCGCTGTCTATTAAAATATATAATCTACCCACAATATATCGTCATTAGCATTTGAAAAAGTTATTTAGCAAATAAAAATTGAGAAGTTACGTTATTCTATAAAAATATAAAGAAAGTAATAGTGTCATATTACTGGCTGGCAACTAGATATGATTTTCCACCTTATACTCTCTGTGATTTCTGTTATTACAAATATAATTGTAATTTTTGTTTAACCACCCGCTAACTTATTTATTCATTCATTAGGGGAGAAATAAACATTATATTATAGGCTGACAGTGATAGTAGACATAAATTTGTTACTTTGTGGCTAGAAACGAGGTTCAATGTCTGCCAAAAATATTATTGATTGAAGTTATGCTCAATTATGAAAGTATCGGCCTTTGCAAATCCATGAACTTATCGAAGAACCAAATAACGCACGTGCTTCTGTTATTTCTAAGCATCAACTTAAGTAGACGCATATGTCCCGTGCGCGAGCATTTACATGACACAAAAGGCAAGACATTAATTAAATGCAAACGACTAACACGTTTAATATCATGACAGAAATATTAATAACCAACACCATATTGCTATCACATTTCGTTCAGTTATGAATAGAATATAATTATTTGCATCCAAATCTGTGGTGCAATAAAGAGCTAATAAAGTACTGAAAAAAAAACAACTAAATCAGCAAAATTGGCGGTCACTCTCATTTGAACAAATATTATGTCAGCTGAACAAATTACGCGTTGACGCAACAACACATTGTGTGTATTAATACGTAGCTGACCAAATCGCAATCGTTGAATCAATTAAAAACTCGTCGCAACATTGCATAATTTGTTCAATCGACTGAACATCCGCTCGAGCGAATTTGGTTCCGCCAAGCGGGCTCTCATTGACTATGCCACTTTTTTCTCAATGTAAAGCATATCGTTCGTCGTATCTTTAGTGATTAAATTATCAATTTGGTTCACAAATGAGCCACTTAGAAAATTAGAGCCAAAAGCAAGATATGCTAAATTTAAACATTGAGAAAAAATATCTAAAAAATAAAAAAATATTTACTCCGTGGATGCTGATAACGTGTTTATTTAGATCTAAGTGCTTTTCTTAAACGAAACGAACAATTGCTCTCATGAAAAACTAAGGTTGTAAGAGAACGTATATTTCTTATTTGGAAAGTATTTTTCTCAGTGTAAAAATATATATATTAGTATAAGTAAATATGTTATATTAGACCCACAAAATAAATGTTTTATATTTCTTAAATATTTTTTCTTCAATCAAATTTAGCAATTAGCATCTTGCGTTCGGCTATTTTGATTGGCTGAGGCAATATTTCCTCGCAAAACACGATTATTGAATAAAAAAGATTGGCGAATGGTCGCTCGCGATAATATATTAATATTATGTAATTAATAATTAAAAATCTACAAAGTTATTAGAGAGAAAAGAGAGAAGGTAGAGGACTTTTTTGTTCATTTTTACCTAATATACAAGCACGCGACGGTAGATGTCGCTATTACAGCTCATCTACCATATCTCGCGTGATTATTCACAAATCTTCTTTAATTATCTCGATAATTATCATGAATATCACAAAATAATATAGGATTTTTATGTTCACCTTAATTCGTACTATGCGAGAGTTTCGAAGGTTATTTTGAGACATCCTGTATAAATTTAGAAATTAACAATTTCGTATTCGGCTCTGATTGGCCAAGTTATTAGCGTTATTTCATTCAATTAGGCTTTTTTTATAATCAATGGTAGTTAACGCGGCAGCCAACGTGTGAATTATCGAGAGAGAAAGAGAGATTCGGACGTAAATATCAGACGTTAGACATTGAACAAATTGAAAGAAATCTTATCGATCGCAGGACTATATATATATCCTTGAAACAGCCGCCGGGCACATTTAACGATCTTAAATACGTTCGTCGCGCGCGCACGCCGAATATAATCCCCATAACGGCGCGCCCGCGTTTTTGCCGGAGGCGTCGGGGGGGTTGCTAAAAGGCACACTCCAATGTTTGACCAAGCTGTGCAAATATAAACGAACATCGTGTATATCCGTACAAGAGCAGCACAATTCGATCGCGTTCCCAGCCTCCCTGTTGGCAAACATTTTAACAGGATTAGAGCACACTTACGCGGACTAATCTGGCCAAATAGTCCTTTGGGAAACCGCAGGCTTTAAGTAGCTGTCACGGAGTTGTTGACCTAACTGTGATCCAAGCCCGATCCGGATATTTCACGAAATTTCAGACGAAGCGGCCGTTCTTCCTAAAGACTCTATCCCTAAGGTTTTTCAGGATTAAGGTAATAAAAATACCAATTCCCGAATACATACCTGATTCTGGACATTCGCGCTGTTTCAATCTCTGTTTGAATACAAATATTTAAGAATATTTTTACAGAATATATGTACACTGAAAAAAAGGTTCATCTAACGAAAATTGGAGTTATTTATGACTCCATTTATACTTTTGGTTGCTCTAACGTGAAAATTATAGTAGTACTATGCATATAAAGTTATTAACATTATAGTAGAATTAAATAAAAAAATAATTTCCTTAACTTATCAAATAGTTTAATTACCATAATAGCAATTATTTCTTTATGCAATTATATTTACAAAAAATGCGATTATATATCAAAAACATTCTTTCCTCAGTATACATCAAAAAAACATTTTTGTTTTGAAAATATCTTTTTTCATATGTAAATCTTAAAATATGATTACATAGCGTTAAAAGAAGATAAGTTACTTGCATCAGTACATTATATTTTATATGATTCAACAAAGAAAAGTACATTTCTATTATCCAAAAATAATTTCCATAAGTAGAAAGTAAAATATCGAATTGAGAATATGATGTTTTTAAACGTCCAAAGAAAATATTATTATTATCAAAAGAATCATATTGTATTTCTTATGAGACTGTTATGATAGTCAAATAAAATTATGACATTAAAATTCAAAACTTTAGAATTGTCCTAACAAAATTTATATCGCTGTTTATATTTGAAACAATTGTGTGTGTTAATTTTTATATTAGTTTTAAATAAATACTAATGTCTCTCTGTATGTATACATTCAATATTTGTATATGTATTTTATGTTAAAAGTTCAAATATTCCTATTTAAAGACCAAAACCAAGTGAGAATTTCATTTCTCATTTTAAAATTTACACGTCAAAAAATAAAGATATTTAAAAAAAACAAGAATGTTCTTTCTTTCTGTATTCATATATTCTATGTTGAAAGCTTAAGTATTCATGCTTACGAAGCAAAACAATAAGAATGCCTAGAATTAGATAGGTGTGCAAACATATTGGTACTTTACTTTCGTTGGAATATTCCGAATCGGGACTTCCCTCACGGATAATATCCTAACGCGTATCCTGCCAATTGAAGCCGTACGGTCGACTTACGCGCGTAATCGCGCCGAGTGACGTATCCTCCATCTCGTAGCGTGATTATAATTACGAAAAGCAAAACGTAGCCGCGCGCGCATGCACACTCACACACGCACGCGGAGGCACGATCTCCGCGCGTATCGCGTTTTAATTAATGCAGTGCGCGCGGGCGTACGGCAGCGTATTCATATGACAGCGCTGTTAATTTCGTTCATTAATTTCGAAATATGTTTTTCCTCTTTTTCGACCGCATATTTGTTTTCGTCGCCGTGGAAATTAGTCCTTCCGCTTCGACGTCGAACGCGAAACGAGAGAAAAAAAGGAAAGAAAAGCAAAACAAAAAATAATACCGCACCCACACGACGACGACATACGTACACACGCGCGCGCGTAGGATTCGCGCGACTTGTCCCTCTCCGCGGTAAACACGAGGACAAAGTTACAAATCGCGAGCGCTCACGCTGACGAAAACTGTTGTTGTAAATGGCTGTTGCGCGTGAATGCAAAATATGGAAATAGACTACCGCGGAAATTGACAAGCCAAACCTTGGTAGCCGCCGGGCCGGTCCGAGCCGGCGTTTCCGTCGTTACCCGTGAGCAGCTCTCGCATGCCGCGCTGTTCATTATACATTCAAAATATTGTCTTTGCATATATGCCCGCCGTGTAACCGCGTGTCGGCTAAAAAAAGAGAGAGAAAGAGAGAGAGAGAGAAGCCGCGCCGCGAGACTGCGTGTTTGCTTAGAGACCACGGTAGTGTCAGCTCGTGATGCGCTCGCTCTTTGTTGCGCGGTACGTGTCCCTTTGCCGAAGGCGCGATTATATTTGCGTATATGCATACGAAAATATTTGCGCTTCCTACGAGACGCGACTCCAACCCTTGCCGGGGTTTGTACATCGTTTTATACTCTGCCGTATAAGAGCGCGCGGAGAAATTTTATCGATTCTCAGAGCGGCATTCGTCGTAGGGGCTGATGGGAGACTGACATGTCATGGGACACACTTGCGTCGGGTACAATTAAGGGTTAATATTGCCCACGTACCTCGGAAATAACACAGACCTGCATGGTTTGGATGTTTGAGATTTGACAGTGGTTTCCTACGCAATCTTGTGTGCTGAATCCGAATCTGGCCAAACGAATTTGCCCATCACGTCAGGTTTGCATAACTAAATCTGCAAAATGACTATTTACGTCTTTGAATGGTTATTCTTGGAACATCCCAAGTATAATCGATTGTAGTTGGTCAATATGCTTATAGCTTATGGCTTAAAGCAAAATTGTGGATCGAAACATATCGTTTAGAACAATTTTTGATAATTTTTTTCTGTTTTAATTTCTATATTAAATATAAGTGTCATATGAACTCATGAAAAGGACATAATCTTTGTAAATCTACTAATAAAATCTTCAGGTAGACTTTTATGATTATCACGACGTGAGACAATTGATAATGGAAATTTTACAAATTTTTAAATTACATCTATGAGATAAATATACTGTTTTGAATTAATCATTAAATTTGCATCATGCAATGATGTGAATGCAAGCGTCATATGAATCACTCATGAGGGATGCAGCCTTTACAAATCGACTAGTGAAGTTGTTGCCAAGTTTACGTGCATCTGTCTATCTATCCAGATAGACTTTCATGATTATCTCAACGTGAAACAAACTCTGCAACTTTGTTAATTACGCTAATGAAGCAAATATATCTATTGAATTAATCAATAAATTTACATCCCATAATAATGTTATTTTTTTCGTTGTTGTTTATTAATACAACGACAGTTTATTAAAAGTTACACTCAGACTTTCGCATTACATTTTGTATGACGTTATTGACTTATCACGGTTCCCGTGATAAATGAGATTAAATGTATCAAAAATGTGCAATCCATTTGACGTAAACTTTATAGAAAAAAGTCTATATTTTCGAGTATGGCGTCCTCTTGATCATCTCATTTACTCATTCTTCCACCATAATTATCTTGCTCGTATTATGCAGTTGGACCAACTATGATCCAAATATACCAACTATAATGTGGTACACTTGAAGAAACATCTATACTCTATACATAACAACTATAATTTCAGTTTCCTTAACTTTCCACGGTTGACTTAATTTCGTAATTCTAATTGTTACATCAGTCTATTGTCCTGACTCGATTCTTATTCAATCCTCACACACGATCGCGCCTTGTGCGACAAAATTCACCTGGCTCTGAAACTCTTTTCCAACCTGATATTTTTCAATGTACACATTTCATTACCGCGCTATTCTGTATCATTTCTACCCTATCGCGTGCTTTGTCATCGCACCACTCCATATTTTACTTCCATATCGTCCTGTACATTTTATTATTTATCGTACTACGCGTCAGAGTGACACGGTCGCGCGCGCACAAGCTGTCGGGGAAAACCCGGTGCGCGGCGCGATACCGTATCCCGTCGTCTCTCTCTTCGGTTAACGTCGCTCCTCCTAACGGTGCGCGACGTCATAAGAACTTCACGCATTGTCGCGTGATGAATATAATAGCCACTAATGGAATATCACCGCCATTCGCAACTACTCTCTCTCTCTCTCTCTCTGGTCGCCACCTTCCGGTCCCGCGCTCCTCTCCTCTCTCGCGCTATTGGAACGCACACGCCTGGCGGCGGGCGCGCGCACTCGTAGATGTCCATTAATCACGGACATAAGCAGGCGACTAATTGTCGGCTTTCGGGGTGAGAGGAATAGACAGTGCGGAATAGATAGAGAGGCGTAAAATCGCGTCCCTTGATCGGAGGGAGGGTTGGAGCGACGCGACGCGACGCGCGCAAGGGGTGCGCGTCTCTCGCCCTCCCGCCGATTGATTCAATCGCGGTGCACGAGGCGCGCGGAGGATCACGCTGTGAAAACGATCCGGTGGATGCCGCGCGAGGGATATGATCATCCGGATGTGACTCGCCGATTTTCTCCTCCGATCGTTTGTTATTTGCCGTCGTCGCCGTTGCCGTCCGCACGCACTTCCCACCGATTTTGATCGTCACCGTTCAACTCGCGCGTCAGTTGCTACTCACGTAAGTGGGACCCGGTGTTGGCGCCCCGATTATATCGAATCGGAGTTACGTTCGCACTTGGGGATATTCACACGCGCTTTCGGAATATTCATTTAAGAAGAAGGAAACACGCTCGTTTGTTCCTTTGTGAAAACGCGACTTTTGGCATATATCGCTTTCGAATCATTTTAAATTTCCACAATGAAATAAAAATAGTATAACTGTTACGTTTTGACTCGTTGAGAATGCATAACGAGTCTGACTAGTGTGACGCGTATACTTATGTTTAAATATGAAAACAACAAATGCAAGATTTATGATGACTTTCTGCACGAGGGAATAGTTCCAAAAATATTTCAGTTTGAATACTATTATTTGTCGAAAGCTGAGATATATTTATATCCAGATGAACAGGTGTGTATAAATATGGCAACCACTTTATTAATCGACTAGGCAACATTTCTTATGAGTGGTTTATATGTCACTTATATTTATCACATAAAATGACAAAATAAAAATACGAAAAAAATTATTAATACATTACTTAAAATAACGTCATACAAAATGTAATGTAAAAGTCTAAGTGTAACTTTTAATAAACTGTCGTTGTATTAATAAACAACAACAAAAAAAATAACATTATTATGGGATGTAAATTCATTGATTAATTCAATAGATATATTTGCTCCATTAGCGTAATTAACAAAGTTGCAGAGTTTGTTTCACATTGAGATAATCATGAAAGTCTATCTGGGTAGATAGACAGATACACGTAAACTTGGTAACAACTTCACTAGTCGATTTGTAAAGGCTGCATCCCTCATGAGTGATTCATATGACGCTTGCATTCACATCATTGCATGATGCAAATTTAATGATTAATTCAAAACAGTATATTTATCTCATAGATGTAATTTAAAAATTTGTAAAATTTCCATTATCAATTGTCTCATGTCGTGATAATCATAAAAGTCTACCTGGAGACTTTATTAGTAGATTTACAAAGATTATATCCCTTTCATGAGTTCATGACACTTATATTTAATGTAGAATAACGAAATTAAAACAGAAAAAAATTATCATAAATTGTTCTAAACGATATGTTTCGATCCACAATTTTGCTTTAAGCCATAAGTTATAAGCATATTGACCAACTACAATCGATTATACTTGGGATGTTCCAAGAATAACCATTCAGAGACTTAAATAATCATTTTGCAGATTTAGTCATGCAAAATGTAATATGAAAATCTGAGTGTAACTTTTAAAAAATTTGTTGCTGCATCAATACAACAAAACATTTACATTATTAGATGATGTAAAACTAATAATTAATTAAATACAAAATATATTTGCCTCATAAGTATAATTAAAAGTTTGTAGAGTTTCTATCATCGATTGTCTCCTGTCGTGATAATCATGAAAGTCTAACTGGATATTCAGAGGGACAGATGTACGCAAATTTAGTGTGACAACTTTACTAATCGATTTATAAAAATTGCGTCTTTTTTAAGAGTGCTGTATATGACACTCATATTTATCACATACAAATGACGAAACAGGGAAGTACGAAATAAATATGAAAAGAGTGATGAAAATTTGCTCCAAATAATATGTCATATAAAATACAATGTGAAAATCTGAGTGTATCTTTTAATAAATTCCTTTCTGCATTGCAATATAACAAAAAATTGACATTATTGTTTGGTGTAAATTTAATAATTATTTTAGTACAATATATTTGCTTCGTAAATGTCATTGACAAAATTCTCATCATCGAATGTGTCACGGGATGAGCATAAAAATTTCTATCGAAGTATATCTTAAAAGATATTACATTCTATGAGAAGCTGTACGCAATTAATATGTAAATAAATACGATCTCAATAGGTTAAATTGACGTTTCGAGATATTAATCGGGAAAAAAAGTAATTCAATTCCACATGGCGACTCGCAGATTTCGCGGAGAAACGCCACGAGAGACGAAGTACCGATCAATCAAAATCGGATGCTGTCATCAATTCGTTACCGCGTCGCGCGACGGAAAAGGCGGCCGGATAAATTTTCGCCAGATTTCCGTGTTCGGCGTCGGCTCCATCGATTTGAAAAAATCCAGAAGACGAGGCAGCACGGCGCAACGATCTCTATCACGCGCTCGCGCGTCCTGCTGCTCGATTAAAGTGGATGAAAAGTAAAAAATTGCGCGACACGACTCGTGGTGTTCACAAAGGACCGGCAACCCTGCGGCCGATACAATTCGTAGCTGCATCCGTAGCGAGTTGGCATAAAGGCGCGGCGGTGTCTATAGGTATATACGAATCGACGACGCGCGTAGGTCGCACCGCCATGATCAATCATCGCACGCCTATTCGCGGGACAGAGGAACGATCTGTCATCCACTTTCGTCTCGTTACGTCAGTCCATTCTGCCCGAAATCGCTTCGACGCCGTCCCGGCTCTATTTGACCGAATTTTACCGCGCACGAAAAGAGTATATCTACACTTTTCGAGTGGCACGACATTTTTCCGGAAGTTCACCAGAAGCAAATCCCGGTATACGCAGAAGTTTTGTAATTCTCGTCGTGTGTATCTAAAAAATCGTAAGATTAATTTTTCGGAGACACAAATTATCTTAAATGGTATTAGAATCTTTTTGTGCTGTCTTTTTTTTTCGTATAGTGACGCTCCAATTTTAGAGGGTCTTCTAACAATAATACCAAACGTCTCCCGGATGGAGTGCTGATGCAAATTTTATTCTAATTTTCTTTCAAAAATTATTTTGAAAACCACGTCGAAACTAAAAAAGAGAACAATGATTACAACTTATAATAAGTGATTTGATAAATTTTGAAACAATTTTTGGACAATATATGTCTAATATATAAAACGTGTATGTTACCGTCAGAATTAAACCAATCGTCGGGAAAATGGGAAGAAAAATTGCACTGAAAGCGCTATCGTAATTTTAAAAGATATTATACCAATTGAGAACAATTTTGTTGAAATGTCTAAGATTAGGGATATATTACCCACATCTAAAAAATTATGAGAAAATTTTGAAAAAATTACAGGTTAATATTGTATCTAAAAGTGATACAAAAAATCTGATACTGATTCAGGTTATATATCACTATATCATTATTCAACTGTGTGTTGTATGCGTTTTTATAAATAAAATTGAAATATTAACGTATTTCTAACTTTCAGTAACATTTTGTAGGGAATGCGAACAATGCATCCTTAAATACTTTGAAGATCATAGATGCCACGTTAACCACGATATAACATAAAAAACTTTGCAATTGCAAGAATTCCCTAGAAAGGGAAGAATTGAAGGGAAAAAGAAGCGCTTGACGCTTAGGAGGAAACGTCGCTCTAATAAGGGCGCCCTTAGTATGTGTGAAGCACGTGATAGTGAACTCAACCTGTGTGTGTGTTCTCGGTTAGGAAGCGATCTGGAAGGATCTATCTGCCATTAGGTCGCCGACAAATGCATCGAATGATGCGCCCGACTGCACATCCCGACACATAATAGTAGGTCGGCGCTAATGACGTTGATTCGTTCTACTTCGCGCCGCCGGTATGGATGGAGTCGCGCGTTACTATTCGCCGGGTCCTTGCCAAGCGTCTACCTCGATCGGCCCACAAACGATTTCGCAAGGCAACCTGGCAGCTGGCGATTTACGTAGACATACGAAGGATCTGAAGATGCATTGAGAAATATTGCGCCTTCGAAAGTGACGCGATTCGAAAGTCGTTACTCCGCGGAGTTGAGGAAAACCGGCTTCTTTTGTATATCGAGGAAGAATAAATGCAAATCGCAGAAATCGTGATACAGTGTTTTCGTCACGTATACACAATGCAATCTTTCCTAATCCCGTAATGCGAAAATCTACACGCAGAAAAATGTAAACTGCATTCAAGTGAATGTTATTTGTTTCAAGTATTTTATAAGAGAGAGAGAGAGAGAGAGAGAGAGAGAGAGAGAGAGAGAGAGAGAAAGAATTTATATATCCGTACAGATCTATCACAAGTAAATTTAAATTAGTGTTGAGGTGAAGGAGATTGTGTTGTCTATTGCAGTCTGCTGAAGTCTTGAAAGACTAACGAGTTTGTCACGATATGATTTAAATTTACTCCAAATACATTCTAATTCTTAGCAAGTTTAGTATTTCAATCGAGAATATTAAATTAAACAAAAAATTTCGGCTTGTTTGCTATATTGAGTTGTACTGAGAGAAAAAATATTTAAAAGATCGTAAATATTTATTTGCGTACGGGGTATCCTAGAACAACCTTCGAACAAGCTCTCAAAAAAGTTCTCTATCTTTTTCCTAATAACTTTGTAGATTTTTATTAATTAGAATTATTAATTAGAGAACATTAACATATAATATCACGAGCGATTATCCACCAATTTTCTTAAGTTAATAATTAAAAATCTATAAAGTTATTAAGAAAATGGTAGAGGACTTTTTTGTTCAGTTTCATCTAATGTAAAAGTACACGATAGGCAGACGTTGCCACTACAGCTCATCTATCATATTTCGCGTGATCATTCACAAATCTGTTTTAATTAATATCTCGATAATTTTTGCGAATATTACACGATATAGGACTTTTATGTTCACCTCAATCTATACTATGCCTCCATGAGAGCTTTGAAGATTGTCCTGGCACACCTTATATAATATATTGTTTTTTGCCGGAATGAAAACTGGGCAAATTTGAATATTGTATATCTATATATGTGAATCTAAAGGATCCAAACATTTTACCAAAATATATCTATTTTTAACATGCTCCATTAATGACATCAGTTTGTCAAAGTAACTCTTAAAACAACATAATCCTTTATTAGTGCAAATAAACTTTCTGTTGGATAGAATTTCATAATATTCTGGCAAAAAGAATCCTTTTTTTAAATACATGATAATGAGTCTTTCTGAAATTTGTGATGAATATATTTTAAGACTATCGTCAAGAAAATATTTGTTTTGAAAATAGTTATTACTTAAAAGAAGAAAAGTAAAGTGAGCAATCGCTTTTAGCAGTAGAATGATATTTTTCTGTGTGTGAGCCGGAGAAGCGATTGTTTCTCTGCATGAAAACAGCGTTTTCTCACGCAGATCTCGCGATCGCTGTTGCGAACAAATTTCCTTTCTCCGTTGCGAAATGACGAGCCGCAATTGTAAAATGTGTGACGTATGACTTCTGAATAAACCGGCAATAAAGCACAGTGACCGAGCCGTGCGGAAGATTAAAGTTAACCGATAGCCAGCCGGTCGGAGACATAAATTAAACGCGCAAAAAGATAAATCTCCGTCGGGACAACTTTTGAAAATCGAGGTGCTATATTCGCGCTACAATCGCAATGACTATCCGTTATGAATACGTTATGCGGGCATTAAATCTCGAGTAACTCGCCGCGTGCACGTACACGCCAGATTCCCGTGTGACGTAATACACGTACCGCGCACACGTCGTGTATGTGTACGTTGAAAAACGCGATCCGCACGCTGCGAAATCATTTTCGGCGATTTCGCGTGTTAACGCGATGAACGCGATTCGATCTCGTGCTTGCAAAAACTCGCAAAGCGAGAAAGAGTTGGAGTTAGAATTGGAATTTATTACGACCATATGTACTGAAAGAAAAAATATTTAAAAAAGGAACATCTAAAAAGTAAAGAATATTTATTCTGCGGAAAAAAGAACATTCTTGTAGCAGGAATATCTTTACTTCTGACATATAAATCTTAAGATAAGATTACAAGGGTTAAACAAGGACAACTTGCATTCATATATTTTATATAGGATACAGCGGGGTAAATTGAGATAGCGGGGGAATTTGGATAATATTAAGGGGATACTGAAGCTGAAAACTTTATCAACAAAATACTGACATTTTTCT
The DNA here is from genome assembly GCF_010583005.1 of Odontomachus brunneus. Lineage (NCBI taxonomy): Eukaryota > Metazoa > Arthropoda > Insecta > Hymenoptera > Formicidae > Odontomachus > Odontomachus brunneus. Next base: position 3,028,602 of record NW_022639451.1, read on the forward strand.
GCAAAGTTCACGTTGTATTGGTAACACAGAATTACAAATGCTTTTACGCAATGAACATACGTGCAAAAATAAATAGGAGGATTGCTTGATATATGACGAAAACGAGCAAAACAGTTTTAATGTAAAATCTCAAATTGTCAGTTAGCGTAATATTTACCTAATCCAAAAGTTCCGCAGCTTCTACATACCGAAAGTATGGATGTTTCAAGCAGACAATTTTTCAAGAACATTGCTCTACTTTCGCCTCTGCATTTGGAAGCTTAAGAATATCGCAAAAGTTTGCAGAAAGATTTTTACACATATATGGTTAGGTTTCCTATTAAATATGGTTAAATATGGTAAAACAAAGCAACATTCCTGTAAGTTCTGTATATACAAGAAATACGAAAAGAATAACGTGATTATGTTAGTGACGATCGTCTCGATATTGTTCGAGTTCGTCATCGACTCCAGCATACCCTTAAGCGTTTGCGACAGTTTCAGAAAAATATGAAACGCCTTGTTTTATGTTTGAGGTTAGCATGCTATATATTCATATTTTTATGCTATATATCATATTTTTCTGAAATTGTCGCAAACGCTTAATATTATCGAAATTCCCCGCTGTACCCTATGTATGATTTATCAAAGAAAAATATATTCTTATTATTCAAAAATAATTTTTATGAATGGAAAACACAAGATATCGGATTGAGAATATGATATTTTTAAATGTTGAAAAAAGCCTGTCATCGATATAATCATATTGTACTTTTTTTATGAGATTATTATAATATTCAAAAAAATTAAACCATTGTGTTGAAATATAAGAGTAAAATTCTTCAAATAAAATTATATATCATTGCTTATACATGATACAATGATACAATATTCAATTGTTAATTTGAATATATTAATTGTAAGTAAATACAAATTTGTTTCTGTATAACAACATATTTATTTAAACCTGAATTCTTTTATTTAAATAGAATAATTAACTGCTTTATGCACAGAAAAAAATTAGTACTTACTTAAAACTAATATACCCATATTAACAATCATTGTTTTATGTATAAGCAACGATACATAATTTTATTACAATTTTTTAAAGTCTTGAAATTCAAAAATATTATTATTTATTTTGAATATTATATTAGTCTCATAAGAAGTACAATATGATATTATTTTTATAATGTCTTTTTTCGGCGGAAATTATCATATTTTCAATACAATATTCCATTCATGAAAATTATATTTTTGAATAATAAGAGAGAATATATTTTTCTTTCTTAAACTAATAACATATATTGATGCCAATAACTTACCTTAACTTATTTTCCTTTAACGCTATGTAACCTTATTTTGAGATTTACATGCCAAAACTAAAGATATTTTCAAAACAAAAATGTTCTTTGTTCTGTGCAAAAAGTTAAAATTTTGAAAAAATATATATTTTATCTTATTTGAAACACGTTTTATATTAGAATAAGTAAATATGTTATTAATGTCTACCGTGAATAAATATTTTTTATTTACCTGATATTTTTTTACTCCGTATGGAATTGGTAATCCCTTGAAGTTTACAGAATAATATAAATGTAATATAAAGTTAGTAATATAAATGTTAGTTTCAAAAAGTGATTTTAAATCTCAGAGAGAGAGAGAGAGAGAAACTCGCTCAACGCGACTGGCGACGAACGATGAGGAGGGTTATCTCCCTAAACTATACGGTCACGGTATAAAGAGCACCATACGAATCCGATTTGGATAATACCGGGAAGGGAGAGACGACGGTGGGGATCCCATCCCGCCCGCTCCGGTTAACCCCCGAAAAGTTCGCGCTTAATATTATTAAATTAAAGGGACAATAGGAACTGGCCGCGCCCGCGGCACGCGACGTTTAAGCGATTTTAATAACATTTCACGGAGATTTTTTAATAATATGATAATAAAGCGAAATGAGAGAAAGAGAGGAAACGCTCGACGGATTATTATCATTCTGTCATGGGGATCTCCATCCGCGCGCGTCTCTCTCTCTCTCTCTCTCTCTCTCTCTCTCTCTGCATTCATCTGCCTCTCCATTTTCCCTCTCCCTTCATCACCCCTCACCAACCCCACCCTAACTTCTCATACCTCTGTACATCTCCCCAAACCGGCGGTCTTCATCGACCGAACCTGCCGCTCCGCTTTTCACCCCTACGAATGGCGGAAGTTTCTGTTTCACTTTCATTTTAATATCCGACGAAAGAGAAGATTTCCGCGAATGGCCGCGTTACGCGTCGGTGAGGACGGCGGTGCGAGTTGCCGCTCGAGAATCTTGAATTCTCCTACTCGATCTTCCTCGCGCGAACACCGGCACGAGGGAGGGCGAAAATTTATGACGTTTGAAATATCTTCGATACTTTTATTGTAGCGATTGCCTCGCGATTCGACGCGATCTTTTTCATTCTAAGTCTTTGCAACTCGTAACTTGCCTGAACGACAATTCTATTTGTATCTTTCGCGTTTTGTGCTGAGTTATGTATAAAAATAATTTCTGATTTTTCAGGTAAAATATGAAACGATGAATGTGTTATAATTTAATAAATTATAACACATTATAATTTCATGAATCAATGCATGCGCCGTTTTGATCCATAACCTCGTATCATCCTTCGTATACATTGTTTCATAAATTTATAACGATGTAAACATATAATGGTTACATTTTATCTGAAAAATCGAAAATTATTTGCTACGCAAATAACAAAATCAATAAATAACTTTGCTATAGTTTGTAAAAAAAAACTACGTTTCTAGCGAAATTCATTACTAACGAAATTTACTATTATATATATATATATATATATATATATATATATATATATATATATATAATAGTAAATTTCGTTAGTAATGAATTTCGCTAGAAACGTAGTTTTTTTTTACAAACTATAGCAAAGTTATTTATTGATTTTGTTATT
>NW_022639451.1:3031553-3059946 GCF_010583005.1 Odontomachus brunneus
TTCACACACACACACACATATATATATGAATACGGAACAAATTCAATATAGTATCTGATTATGTACGTACCAAAAATTGTAGCAAAAATTACATTAAAATTATACTTATTTCTCGAATATTTTTTGTAAAGCTCTGGACTATATTGAAATTTTAATACAAAGTTATTGTAATTACTTGAATGTTTCTTACATCGCATATCAGAGAAATTTACTATTTTTACAATAACTTTGTATTAAAATTTCAATATAGTCCAGAGCTTTACAAAAAACATTAGAGAAATAAGTATAATTTTAATGTAATTTTTGCTACAATTTTTGGTACGTACATAACCAGATACTATATTGAATTTGTTCTGTACGGACAGAGTATGGTAGGCGGCCGTGCACTAGGCGTCGCGATACTCGCAAGCGTCTGCCTGCCGGCGCTGCTTCGCGCTGTCGCCGCGACGTGGCGATGGCTTCATCAGGCCGCTCGCAGTTAAATCTTAGCTAGCTAAGAACTAAGCGGCTATATAAACCGGCGCAGGCGACGGCTCGAGGCCTTTTGAGTGCGCGCTGTACATTGGGTCATTGCTTTTTAAGTGTCTACTTACAACATGTTGGCTTGCCTCTTAAAAATGTATTTTGGTAATTTCACAGTTCGCCATCTCCTCGATATTTCCGGTTGATTGAGAGGAGGATTCCGCGAGATCTTCGCGGATTATCTTGCAACCTTTTGCTACTGCGTGAACATTCTCTTTAGCGATATCTCGAGTACTGCGTATATCGTTTACGATCACACGGAACTTAGTCTCCGTAACGTTTGCGACTCTAGTCGCGCGAGCCACGCTTGCTTGCATAAGTCCGCGAAGGATTTAAGTCTCCGTTGCGCCTGCGATATTTCTCACGCGAGCCACACTCGCTTCTAAGTCCACAGGAGACAGTTACCGTCGCTCTTGTGACATCTATCACGCGAGCCACGCTCGCCTTCTAAGTCCACAAGGAACTTAGTCTCGGTTGTGCCTGCGACACGCATATAAGACGACTACTCGCTGGACTCTCTCGTCGCCTAGCGCGACATAACCGTCCGGACGTGAATCAGGAGTGCCGGTGCGGCCTTCCTACAGTAAACCTAGTGCAATTAGCGCAACTGTCAAGGGCTAACGCCCTTAACTCGGCGAGTTCGGCTGCCTGCGCGATCCTGCTCGTACTCGCCTCACGCGGAAGTATTTACGGATTTACCACCCGGGGCATGTAAGGCGGCAGCGATACCTGCCAACCGTGCGGCCAACAGTCGCCATTCGAGTCCTAGCGCTCACCAAAGTCAACGCGACCATATTCTCCGAAAGGGGATCTTTTCCGAGCGCAGAAGCACTGGGAAACGGTAGTCTACCGCAAGGTTACTACCGCGATTGAGCCACCACTCTCAATCAGAGTCTGAGACAGCAATCGAGGTGTCAGACACTCGGAGGCGAGTCTCCTCGGCTCCCTCCGATTCTCATGAATCGCTTGGACTCCACATCATCCTACGAAGCGACTGCATAGCGGATCATAGGCGATACGTTTGGAAAATCTTATAGTGTCCAATTTTTTACAAATATAATAAACACATTGCTTTGTATTTGTTATAATGTAATAAATGATGCCAAAGAAACGAAATGTATCATCTGTACTTATTTCTAATATCATACCAGACTTATATATAATTCCATTAATATTAAGCCATGATACAAGAAAATAATTTTTGTATATATCTTCAAATAATGTATGCTTCATATTGTTGTAATTATCTAGTTCTTGTAAAATGTTCTTCAAAACATTGCCTACAGAAAAACGATTCTCGAGGCCCTTGTTACTAATGAACCGATGTGTTAATTATAATTGATGTTTCAATGTTAAAGTGCACAATGGATTCAACCGTGATGTAATCACTTTAGCATATTGCTTAATTTCTTTGTGTTTAGCCTCGAAACGTATACAAGATAAATTTCTCAAGGGCTCATTCTCATTATTATTCGCGGATAATGTATTAAGTAATAATGCTTGGGTTTTAACGGTTTTTTGAGCAGACAAATATAATTAATGATGTTCTGCAATTAGGTTTTCGAGTAATTTACTAGTACCCTCAGTTGATGTAAGTTCCGTAATTATACATATAATTTTTCTGAGAATTGTACATAGTTCCCAAATTTTATTTTTAGGAGGTATCAAATTACCAATCATTAAACCTAGGAACTTAACAAAAGTAAACATTTCAGATCACCTTCGTAACGGCATCTTTCATACGAACGCTTGTTCGGTGAGGATATTTTTGATTCCTCCACTTTCTCGACATTACCGACTAGTTGAGAGGAAGGTTCGCGTCGCGACGACGGCGCGAAGTAGCGCCCGGACGCCTGCGAGTATCTCGGCGCCTGGAGCACGACCGTCCGCCGTATTCCTTCCGCACGGAACACATACATAGTACAAAATTAAAAAAAAATTGTATTAAAATATATAAAATAATTAATAACAAATTATTTACGTTAAAATTGTCATTATCTCCTTGTTTTCGCTTTGACATGGTCGTAGCCCGACCGAAAAAAGTAGTGACAATCGGGAGCTTATCTAAACAAAACCGCCAAGCATAAATATATAAATATGTAAATATATAAATATAAATATATATAAATATATATAAATATATATAAATATATATAAATATATATAAATATATATAAATATATATAAATATATATAAATATATATATAAATACATATAAATATATATATATATATATATATATATAAATATATCAGATACTGTTATCGTTAGTTTAAAATGATTCGTCGAGAGGGAAAAACATAAAAAAATTGACTTTTATCAAAGTAATACGTAAAAACTAACTCTAATTCCGACGTGTGTTTTTTAGTTATTTCATGATTATTTCTCACGAGAAAATATTGCGCTTTGTTTGAAATATATATATATATATATATATATATATATATATATCTTCAGAATAATGGGTGTCCTTCTCCAGAGAAGGATACCTATTACTCCTATCTTCAATGCGATACTTTTTATTTTAAATTTAAAACACAAATTTTTATTTTAAATTTAAAACACAAATATGTCTTGTCGAAGTAACAACAAAGATATATTATCAAAACAGTCAGAGTACTAATCTAAAGTGGCAAACAAAGAGTAAGCAAGTAATATATGAAAAGCAGGAGCATTCTTTAAGGGGGAAATAATTAGCGGTAGAGGGAGAAGTTACAATACGTTGTGTATTTTCGTAACCGCCAAGTGGATATGTAGCAAGAAATTATATATATATGTACATATTTTTTTTCTAATACACAAATACATTTTCTTAAATTCTCTTTCATGAAAACAATTGTTTGTTTTGCTTAAACAAAAGAATATAGATTTAAATAAATATGTTAATATCTATCAAATATTTTTTATCTTTTATATATTTTTTCGCACAGTATATTAAATTTATGTACACTTGTCTACCTGGTCACCCACTCAGAGGCTCCCCATTTCTTCGAAAAGGCAATGTATTACGTGTTACTCGGGTTTCAGTCTTTTTTTTCTTTGTCGAATGACATCGCGCATTCCAGCCGATTCGCTGGAGCGCGATTTCTCGAGGAGGGCGCGAGATCCTCCGTCCCGTCCACCGCTCTCCTTAATCATGACGGCTCGCGCGTTTCATGGTTTCACGAGGCTTTGTATGACATAAAGGAGTGACGCTCTCCGAGAGAACACGGCAACTATTATGGCTTAAAGAATAGGGATATTTTACGCTCGGTAAAGCAACAGTCCACCGGCCCCAAACCCGCCCCTTGATTCCCCCTTTCACAATAGCTCGGCTGACTAGGTGCCCAGGGTGTCAACTCGCTCTTGTTTCGTACGGGTGGTCTCCTCGCACGGTCTCTCCCGATACCTTTCGCGTCGAGTAGAGATCTCAGGTACCCGAGGAAGGGTTGCCCTTTCGAGCGTAAACGCTAAAGTATCCCCAGGGCGAACTTTCTCTTCCTCGTTCTTACTTTCACTTTTGCTCTTCCCTTCTCTCCCTTTCTCTCTTGTGTGCATGCGTGCAATTATCTGTCACTTTCCGATTGTACTCTGCCCGTTAGATGTATATTTCATTCTTACTTGCATTAACAACCGCGAGCTCTCGAGTCATTTCGCCGCGAAATTACATGAGGTGCATTTGTCTCATAAACGCGTCGTTTTCCCGATTATTGGGAGAGGAACTTTCGGGCAACGAGTATGTGAGACGGAACATTGGACAGCAGAGAGAAAGAACGAGAGAGAAAAAAAAGAAAGAAAGAGGTCACGATCGTTATCATTAGCAGACCAACGCACGGACCCGCGCGGACCGCGGCGCGCGATGTGCGCGCAGTGAAGCAGATAGAGCTGCAAAGTATTAATCTCTTGTCGGGGCGAATGTATTTTTCAAAATTTCCGCGCGCGCCGTTCTATAATGCTCCAATAGTTAATGCGGGACCATTAGTCAAACGTCGGGGCTCTCCTCGTGCACACGAAAAGAGAAATTTCGATTTTAAATCGCTACATTTATCATGCAAGCAGGCGCATATGACACCGTTCTGATTTTATTTTACTTCTCTCTTTCTCTCTCTCTCTCTCTCTCTCTCTCTCTCTCTCTCTCTCTCTCTCACCTCTCCCCCTCCCTTCCTTCTCTCTCTGTCTGCCTTCGCCAACCCCTTTTTTCGCAACGGCCGACGCGTACCCGCCACTAGTACCGAGCCGTTTCCGCTTACCGCCAAACCAGTCAGGTAATAACGTCGCATTACCGGTACGCTCCTATTGTTTTCACAGTTTAAAAGAGGTAAACAAAACGCGCGTGCATTAATTACTCTGTAGCCACGCGTATGAAGAAAGGATCGCGTCATGTATACTGAGAAAAACATGTTTGGTATATTTGTAACTATAATCGCATAGAGAAATAATTATCACAAATTAGGTTAAGAAAATCTTTTTTTTTTCATTAAATTCTATTGTAATATTAATGATAATGTTAGTGGAAGATTGATTCATCATGTACGTTGTAAAGGCCGGAAAATATTTCGGCACGTGCATTTGACATTACAAACATTATTATCCTCCTTTATTATTATCATAGACATTTGCAAAAAACCAGCATCGGCTCTTAATGACATTATAAAATTAAATATTATTAATGATAATAACCTCATATGCGTGTTACAGTTGATTCTCGTGTTAGAACAACCGAAAAATATAGTTGGCGCCAAGAATATGACGATAATTTAAAATAGATCGACCGTTTCCTTCTCTCGGTATGTATATATTTTGCAAAAGCGCCGGCAAAATACCTAATCTAAAAGCCATACTTGTCCCATAAAATACGCTTCCCATTCATCCGTCCTCGTAAACATGCTATCAGAAAATAATAAAAACACGGAGGGAGAAATAGGTCTGAACTCTCTCCGCACCAGAAGCCATAACGCGCGCCGGGTCCGCTCGTAAATTTCGGACCGCGATGTAGTCGTCTGTTTATTTCGATTCTGGAGGAACGACTGAAATATGACGCGAGAGTGTCCCACGTAGAAAGTCTCTTTGCCGAGGGAGCGCATTTTCGCGAGAGGTGCGCTGCGTACGGCGCGAGAAGATCGGGTATGTGCGTGGCGTAACCGATGTTATAGCAAAAATGTTATAAAAATTTGTTGTGCAAAATTTCGATAACATGCTTACTCTTCCACGGAGAAAAAAGATTGGTTGAATTAACATAACAATGACACAACTATTACGGGCAGATTTTCATGGTTAACACGACGTGAGACAATCGCGATGATGGATACTCTACTAAATTTTTTTAATTATATTTATGAGACAGATATATTGTGCGGAATTCATTACTAAATTTACATCATGCAATAATATGAACTTTTTGTTATATTTATGCAAACTTGCTAAATAGATTCAGATTTTTATATTATGTTTTACATGACATATTATTTTAGGTAAATTTCAATAATCTCTTTCGTATTCCTATATCGTTATTTTAAGTAATTGCAATAATGGAAATTCTAAAATTTTTATATGTATGAAACAAAGAAAGGTATATTGTGTATACTAAATTAATTATTAAATTTGCATCATAATAGTGTGAATTTTTTGTTACATTGATGCAATTACAAATTTCTTAAATATGAATGCCATAAATAAACACACACACACACACACACACACACACACACACATATATATATATATATATATATATATATATATTATATATACATGTGTGTATGTGCGTATATATGTGTGTGTATGAATTTATATATCATACGGAAAAAAACAATTCTGTTGGTACAATCGAATTTTCTTGCTCAGAGATCAGACGAAAACTCGGCTGTAGGAACAGAAAGATTCCTTTATAGGGGCTTCTGTATAGTCAATTGTTCTCAGTTGTCTCAACCGAGTTCTAATATCGTTGAATGTTCAGACGAATATTTTTGGTTGCGACAACAGAAATATTAGTTTTCGTAGATATCGCTGCTAATCACCTAATTTTCAGTTGGTTCCTATTTGGTTGTACTAACTGAAATTTTTTGTGTGCATATAAATTGTTCATAGAAATTGCAACACTAAGAAAGACTCAGATCATAACAATGAAATTTATGTGAGAGATATCTAATAGGACAAGGTATAAATGATTACAATTCCCCACCTGTATGTGATAAGGAAGACTAAAATATTAATAATTGGTTAATCCACCATGAACAATAATAACAGACTGTACACGACGTGGCATCGATTGAAAGAGATTCTGTATGGTTTGTGGAATGTCGTTCTATGCTGCTTCAAAACGCATACATAAGTCGTTGGTAGTAGTAAGCGGTGAAGGTAGATGAGCCAGTCGATATACTATCATACTCCATACGTTTTCAATCGGCAATAGATTTGGCGAACGAGCAAGTCAGGGAAGAAGTACGACGTGTTGCGTACAGAAGACATGTTGAACATTACGCAACATGAAGTCAGGTATTGTTTCCTACTGAAAGACAGCTTCAGGGATCGTCCAAAGGAAAGGTAGTAGTTCAGCTTCCACGACGTCAGTGACACTGTTGACTGTCCAGTGTACCAACAATGCGTAAAAGGCGAGGACGTGCATTAAAATCAATAACGCCTCAAACCATCACGCTTGGTAGGACCGGTATGACGTTGCAAAATGCAATCTTCTGAGTGACGTTGTCCACGATATCTGCAAATAAGTATTCGGCCGCCATGATGTGTAAGATTGAATCTTGACTCATCCGAAAACATAACTCGCTTCTGATCAGCAATCCAATGCCGTCGTTCTTGGCACCATTGCAGTCGCTGACGTCTACGGTGCAGAGTCAAGGGAAATTGTAGCAATGGACGGCGAGCTACTAGCCCTCTTTGCAATAATCGGCGACAAACAGTGCTTGCGGACATCTCCTGACGTGTTACCAATCTCCACTGTTGTACCAGTCTTGTGGATGTGTTGTACAATCTGTCAATGCCATACAGATTAGGTGCCTGTTTTCTCGTTTGGTCATGCGAATTTGCGCTTCAGACCTCTGACGACAACGTGTAGCACCTTCTTCGCTCCATTGACGTCATATACGCATGACAGTACTGGCGTTTCGTCTAACGCATATAGCAACATCGTGATATGAAAAATTAGCTTCTCTAAGCCTAACGATTCTTCCTCCTTTAAACTCCGTCACTTGTGCATAATGTTTTCTAGTTCTGCGACGTGGCATGTTTATGTTTTAGAAACAATATACTAATCGAATTTATTGACAGTTTGAAAACGCACACTTTGTGCCAATACTTTATATCCCTTACGTGATGGTATCACTGGCGTTGCGCGCGCATCACGCCGTACATATGATCTGAAGTTGTAATTATTTGAATCTTCCATGATGATCTACTCAGAAATTTCACACCAATACGACATGTTCTTCATAGTGTTGCAATTTCTATGAACGGCAGTGCATATACATTATGTGTATGTGCGTGCGTGCGTGCGTGCGTGCGTGCGTGCGTGCGTGCGTGCGTGCGTGTGTGTGTGTGTGTGTGTGTGTGTGTGTGTGAAAAGAGACCTGCAACCTTTACAAATCGACTAGTACAGCTACTTCCAAATTTACACACACTCGTGTGTGCATCCGAGTTTGTCTATCCGAATGAATACGTTTCGATTGAAGGAAATAGAATTTGCGCTTCTGATGGACCAAATTCGGTATTTTTATAAACTCCAGAAATTGTATTTCCCACGACAAAAACGCATTAATTGCATCATTGTCACATTAATTCAGCTCGCTTTATTGTACACAAATATCCAGAGCGTTCTGTTCTTATCGATCGGTTATTATTATCCTTTTACTATAACAAAAAAAAAAAAGAAAAAACTAGGACAGAGGAAAATAATGGATAATGCTGTTCTGTTTCCCGGAGGACGACATTGCGGTGAATCGTCGGGAAGCACGCAAACGGCAGGGAGCGACAGGCGGACAGAGAGCGTAAGAGCGAATCGCTCTCTGACGGACGAGAGGAACGCACGAAATTGACCGGCGAGAGAGAACGTCACTTGGACGAACGCGGTATATCGGTGTCTAATGCTTCGCGATAACGCCGCGAGAACGGCGAGATCGGGACGATATCTCGCTCGCTCGCCGTGTATCGTTGCGGGCGCGCTTATGATTCGGGAATCGACTGATTTGTTACGTTAAAATTTGCACACATCGAAATTTAGCGGCGCGTGTAGGACGCGCATTGTGAATATTTATGAGCCCGCTTGCGCGCGCGATCATGAAACGTAACGAAATCAGGCGCCGGGCGAGACGAGGCGAGACGCGCTGGGACACCCTGTATAATGTATATCGGCGCGCTAAACATAGAAGAGAGCGTGCGTTCGCTGGAGAATCGAAGGAAGCATGGGCGAGAGGACGGGCGGCAGGGAGGGAGGAAGGGCCGATCTACCCTTCTGGAGATGGGTCCGACGGTGGCAAGCCAGGCGTAACCCCCGAAATCATCTTACAAGTGTGCGAGTAACACAACAATACGTTCGGGACGAGGAGCAGGGAGGGCGGGCAGCGGGGGGACGTGAATTGGCGCTGATTTATTTATCGAATCATAAATTAGCGAGCCCACAATACGATGCGACGCGACGTGACGCGAGAGAAAGAGAGAGAGGGAGTGAGAGAAAAAGGGAGAGGGAAAGAGAGAAAGAGAGAGAGAGAAGGAGAAATGCGCTCTCTTTCTCGATTCGAGCAGGGACCGAGGGCGTAAACGTAACGCATGTTTGCATTGCGTGCTCGACCGGAAACACGATTTATACCATGCAAATTAAACGCGCGCGCGCCCGCTGCACGCATTGGGTCTCGCTTACGTCTTGCGCTCCGCTTCGACGTATTGTTATTAATGTTTCTGTTATTACACCGTATATCGCTCGTAGATCGCTTCAGAGGACGTGGGGACACGAGGACATCGCGAGCGACGCCGCCGCGCGAATATCGATGTCGATTACGTCGTCGAGAAATTTCCCTCTTTTACAACTCATCGCAGTCCCGAGTTTCAGGGCTTTTTACGCACAGAACAATCTCACTCTGCTGCCAAGAAAAGCGATTGTTCGGTTGATTTTCCTTTTTTAGTAACGGTTATCTCTTCTCTCTTCAGTAAAAATTCTCTTCTCTAAAAAATATTGGTTTCAAAATGTACTTAATATAAATTTTAGAAAAACTCACTATCATCTGCTCAAAAGAAGAATATATTTTTTACAGAACTAATGTAAAATTTCTTTGAAAAAAAATTGCTCTCTAAATTTCTTGGAGTGAAAAGTAACAGTGTTTTCTGCTATTTTTTTTAATAAATTACCGAATTAAGCAGGAAAAATTTTTGAATATATCAAAAATAGCTTTGAAATCCTTGCTTGCTTGATTCTGAAATCTTTTAAAGAACAGTAGAAATAATTGATTTTGCCAATTTATCTCGGTAATCAACTAGCCCCGATCTTTCTTACAACAGAAGTTACGCAACAACTTAATAAATAGCACATATGAAATAAAATAATAAATTGCCGCAGAATATCGATCTATTCCGCGGTTACAAAATTCTACAACAAGTTTACTGTAAAATTCCCTCCGTGTAGAGTGATACGCATACATTGCGACACGAGCCCACGTTTCTCGCGTGGGCTTATGCCAAACAGGATAAAGCACGCAAATGTAAATGCAGTTTTTGCTCGCAGTTTATGCGGCTCAATATGCTAAATAAATTAATGTTGCGCGGGAGATACATAGACTCGATTCTCCCCGGGTATAATATTAATTCCATTTAAATAGCAGCCCATTCGATAAGCCTCATTTAAGAGATGATCCGTCACCCCCTTCAGCGCGCTGCTTCAAATAGGCCGCAATACATTCCAAATGCACGCAGCAAATTCTTCACGGTAGCGTCCGCACGCGTCTGCCGATTAGACACATGGGATAAGATCACCGCCACCCTCCGCTAAGCTTTGTCTCGTGAAACCTGGTCGGAACAGTTCGCTTTCTCAATTGCGAAATTTTCCAAACAGCATTTTAATGGAATCGCGATAAGAGAAGAATATGCAAAAAGGCGAGTGTTGTTTTGATACACGATGAGAATATAAAAATTACTTTTCATACAAATTCTTTTCAATTTTCCTATGTTTCTAATAACGCAAATGTAGACTCAGTACGGTCTATCTTGCTAAGGAACATAGCAAATTTCGATAAACAAAAAGAAGAAATTTCAGTTGATATGTATCAAAATATGAAGCAGTTAGTTAAATATGCGTCAAATAGAGTGACAAGAAAGATTTTGCGCGAAATGGGGGAGCGACTCAGACCTTTGTAAGTTTAAAATATTGCATATAATTACTATTAATTTGAATATTAATTTATAGTTCTTAGCATCTATATTTTTTACTAGTTTATTTTAATTTACGTTTATGTATTTGTTTTATTATATACTTCTTACGTATTACTTTGACAATAATCAATTTTTTATGAAAAATTGTTCATGTTTGTCCCTCTCGACAGATCGCTTCAAACTAACAATAACTAACAATAACTAACAATAACTAATCTCATATTTATATATTATTATATTTATATTTATATATTATAGATTTACATATTTATTTATATATCTGATATTTATATTTATATATTTATATATTTATACTTGGCGGTTTTGTTTAGATAAGCGCCCGATTATCACTACTTTTTTGGTCGGGCCACAACAATGTCGGAAAAACGGAAAAGAGATGACAATTTTAACGTAAGTAATTTGTTACTAATTATTTTATTAATTATTTTATATATTTTAATTAAATTTTTTTCAAAATTTTGTATGTATGATTTAATAAAGAAGTTATACAGGTGGAACATTACACTAAGAAGTTTAAAGAAAGTAATGATAGTTTTAAGATTATAATAGATAATTTAGTTGTTCAGGCGAATCAATTGCATGGAGAGATAAATAAAGTTAAAGCAAAAATAAATAAACAAAATAATGACATATTTGAAGTAAATCAGAGTATAAGACATGATATAAAGTCTACCGTTCAATCAACAATGGCAAATATTTTGCACATAATGACAGATCCAGATCAGTATACAATTTCTTGTAGCAGAAAAATTGTGTGGAGTCCTCGTTTGTAACATCACCTTCGCATATCGCATTTTTTTCTTTTAAAATAATATGTGCGATCTTTTTCCCAATATACGAGAAACATTGCAGGTAGACAATAACTTCGTATTACTCAGATAGCACAGAAAATTTAAAAAAAATTCAATCATATGTCACCAGTTCTGAGTTTATTTTCAGATGCAAAAAGAATTCTTCAGAGTTCAGCTTAGTAAAAAGAATTTTTTTCGCATCTAAAAATAAACTCAAAATTGGTGACATACGACTGAACTCTTTTTTAATTCTCTATGCTATCTGGGTACTATTAATTTGAATATTAATTTATTCAAATTTTTCCTTTTTAATTTTTTTATATGAAATTTATTGTTTACAGGAATGACAACCTCCCATCTGACGTATAGTCCTCGAGGTCGCTGTTGGCGGCGGAAATATATATTATACAATAATAGGTTTTAAATTTTTTACTGTAAACAATGTAATGAAATGTAAAGAACGTAGTTAAAAATTTGATTTACAGAATAACAAGAAAAATTGTACACCAAATGGCGGAACAACTCCTATGTTGATAACTTTAAAATATTATATATATATATATATATATATATATATATATATATTTTTTATAATATTAGCAAAATTTATGATTAAACAAAATATATCAATATATTTTTATATTTTACATAAATATGTATATTATTATTACGTACTCCTTACTACCCTCCCATATCCGCCCTCCCCCGGGACGAAATCCCCCACACCCCTGGGAGGATGTTTACTTTATTATGCGTGCATGCAAGAAAGTGACTTAATAAAGTCATCTATGTATGATTTAATAAAAAAATTACTATTTACAGATGGAATATAACAGTAAAAAATTTAAAGAAGGGAATGAAAGTTTGCAATAATAGAAAATCTGACAAGTCAGTTAAATCAGTTCGTGTAGAAATGGAAGAATTTAAAACAACAGTAAATAAACAGAAAGAAGACATTGTTGATATGAACCAAAATATGAAATATGCAATAAAATGTGCAGTTCATAGAATATTATTCTAGAATAGATTAATTATATTTTATTAATTATTTTATAAATTTTAATTAAATTTTTTTAACAAAATTTTGTACAATGTATAATTTAATAATGAGATTACTATTTATAGATAGAATATTTAAAAAAAAATTCAAAGAGAGTAACAAAAGTTTAGCCGCAATGCTTGAATATATGACAAGTCAATTAAATTAATTTATATACAGAAATGAAAGAAATAAAATCACGAATAGATAAACAAAAAAAAGAAATTTCAATAATATTTCATTAATATGTGTCAAAATGTGAAGCAGCATTAACATACATACTTAAGTCAAAATTCTTTACATTTACTCGGTTTAAATAAACAATACTCGGTTTAAGTGAGAGAAAGAAATTTTGATTTAAGTAAATATGTTAATGGTAGCCACCTAATAAATATTTATTAATTTTTTAATATTTTTTTCTCAATGTTTTCTCAAAATTTAACAATACTAGTAACATACATTTACTTATGCTACCCGGAAAAAAAGAATGGTTGTGTCAACCAGAAAAACAATATAATGTGACATAACTTTTTTCATTCTAACTTCAAACATTAATTTTTGATTGCACTGACTTACCGAATCGTTGTCTTGAAAATGTAAATAATTGCGGCAGAAAATGTTTATGAAGCTAATTGGTCATAGCAGCAATTCTTTCAGTATAATATAAAATTTTTTCTAGATAAAAAAATATACATTTTTTCAAAACCGTAAACTTCAAATTTTTTCGATGAAAGCAACTGTGTGTACTCTATTTGAATACAAAAATTTGGATACAAGTAAATATACTTTTAGTATTCAGAATACTATATAGTATACTGAATAAATATCTTTTATTTTTTTAGATGTTATTTCTTTCAATATAGTAAATCTTTTAAAAGCACATTTTAGTTCCCGAAATAAAAATAATATCACATATATAATAATAATAATAACACATATGAAATGAGAGAATAATATATTAGTGCCAAATGTGGATCTATTCCTTAAAAAATTCTAGTAATAATCTGGTAATAATCTAATTTTCGTAAATTCCAATTTTTATTCTAAAATTCTCTTCGCGCGTACGTTATTGTCAAACGAGAATTCAAAGAACCAGCGAAGGTTATCCCTCCTTCCGCTATTCATTGCGATGATATAAATATATGTGTTTTTCCCCTTCTTCTTCTTCTTCTTCTTCTAAGGCTCTCACCCATATATTTGTGCCGCGGTGATTTTAGGAGACCCGAAACATACCCACTTCCCCGCCAATTGAAAACGTATCATGGGAGAATCGGGCCTACCTGCTGCTCCGCACAAAAATGGCTAATTCATAACGCGCTATTAATATCGTCGCTTTTAACGCGTCGTCGAAGAATCGCCCTGTTACACGTAGGTATGTTGTGACAATGTTTGGGACCCGTTTTGGGGTCCGACATTTGTTCGCGCTCTCCCCTAAAAGCACTCTGTCTCTCGTTCTCGTTTTATCCGCCTCTCTCTCTCACACACACACACACACACACACACACGCGCGCGCGCGCGCGCGCACTCCGCTATAGAACGCCGAAAGACGTATCGGGTTTTGACAAATGAGACGATATTAATTTCAACGTTATACCATCGCGAATCGTTGCTGCGATTTCATTGCTGTTACGCGCGTGTCCAAATGTTGGTAATTAATTATACACTCGCAGAACGATGTAGACTGGAACTCATATCACGCATCAACCGTACCGTTTTATTCGCGCTGTACGTTAATTAGGAGCAGTCAGATGCATTGCAATAAATTAAAGTAACTTTTGCATATGGAACGGCGTTACGCCGGTACGTTTAAAAATACCGGTTAGTCCGGTTAAGCGCGCAAAATGTCGGACCCGGAAAAATTGCGTCACGCGAAATTGCGTCGCGCGAGCGAAGACAGTGCGTTACGCGCGCGGCGTTCTTTTTTCTTTCGTTTTAAGAATGAACTACATACTTGTCGCGCGTTGTGTAGCGCGCGCAGCGCGTACGTTTCGAGGCGTACGTTTCACGCTAATTTCGCGACACGAAGGAAATACGCAGAAAATACAAGAGTGTCGAAAATCCTCAGAAGCGAATTTCTTCCCAAAAACGCGCCGAGTGTTCTCATAGATCGAGAGCGCATAGATCCGCGCGTAACTTCATTTCGTGAATCTCGTAGTTGTCGAGCTTCGTCGGAGCGATTCGCAATTTCTTTCTCGTGAAACTTCCCTCGGACAGCCGGCCTACGGCGAATTAAACAGATTTGAAATCCCGAGAGCGCTTCCGAACGCTGGACTCGGCATCGAGCGATCATAGGGACATAAAGCCGACGCGGAATAGTCGGCGGCAGAGCGAGCGGGAGAAAGAGACAGACGGAGAGTGAGTGAATGAGTGAATGAAAGAGAAAGAGAGAGAAAAGGACGGAGGGAGGGAAAGAGAGAGAGAGAGAGTGAGAGAAGAAGGGAACAGGGAGGAGAGACAGAGAGAGAGAGAGAGAGAGAGAGAGAGAGAGAGGGAGAGAGAGAGAGAGAGCGGGACGGAAATACGTTCGAAAAGGCGGGGGCGACATCGGGAATTGAAAAATAGCGCCTTGGGCCGCTGTCGCTCACAGTGATGGCCCCGTGACAGCCAATGTAACGCACGAATTAACGAAATAATTGATTTTCATACCGTTCGAAATAAGCGCCGCGGCACAAAAGGACCCGGGACCGAGCGGCCCGAATCGGCGGCCGTCAAACGTAAAGAGATATTTTGCCGATTTCGTCGGAGCCGTTGCATCGCATCGCATCGCGTCGTGTCGCGCCGCGCCGCGCCGCGCCGCACCACACATCGGGCGCGATGCAACGCGGATATGCAGCGCAGCGCGATACGGCGCGGTGCGTCGCCGCGCGCTGGTGGGGAAAAAAGGAAATTGCAGCTAGCGTTTTTAAATTCGTAACCGTCCGTGGGTCCCCTGCCCCCGGGGGCCAATTTAAATACGCGGGTTTACATTGGTGAATCGCGTGGAGTTCCAGCGACGGCGCGCGGCGTCGCTCTCTCTCTCTCTCTCTCTCTCTCTTTCTCTCTCTCTCTCTCTCGCTCCACGAAAAATCGGAAATTGTTCCGCGGCTTGTAGTGTAAATATTCGACGGACGGACAATCCCTCCTCTCCCCTTCTGTCAGTGCGTCCCGTCGTGTCTCTACGCGAGCAAGCTCCGACGAAATTCGCACGAATTCGCCTCAGAGAGATTCTGTCGCGTGCGATTAACACGTCGGCGCGTTTTTTCAGTTCTCGGAGGAACAGTGAGGGTGGGAGAGAGACATTAAAAAGTTAGGTCGAACAAATCCCACAGGAAGGCCCTTATCGCCCGATATGGCTTGGAATAATGCGGGGAGAAATTCGCAAATAAATGAGCGCGGCTCGTCTCGGAAAGAACCGCCCGGACGAATCGCGGCTCGTGCGTCGAACATGCCATCTGTACATTTTATGAAAAGTACATTTGACATGTAATGCGTAATTTTACGCTGAGAGAATTTTGTAGGAAAAATTATTGTAGAATTTTGTAGCCGAGCGATAGATCGATATTCAGTAACTAATTATCCTTTCATTTCGTATGTGTCACTTATATTTCAAGAGCTATTAATGCTGTTAAGAATATATTACCCGTATGATATTGCAGAAAGTAACGAAAAATTGGAAATACGCTAATATTTTATTTTTCATACAAAAACACATGGTATGCGTGTATGTGTACGTGTGTACACACGTATATACATATATATATACATGTATGTGTATATACATGTAAAATGGTGGGCCATGTAAAGTGTTACAAGCTAATAATTCTAAACATATTTGTCTTATCAAAAAGTTGCTCATGAGAAAGTTTCATATATTCGAGGGGCCTTTTTAACTACGTAAACAAAAATCCACTTCCGTCCCCTCTTGAAGAGGGGCAAGGGGTAACTTCAAAGTTCAAATGGGACCCTCTATACAATGTTACATATTTGGATTCTATAGAAAAAAACAAGTAAACTTTGTCTAAAACATTTCTTTGGAAAATGTTCCTATCAAAAGTTATAAACATTTAAACTTTTAGCTTTTCGGGGAGGTCCTGTTCAATGACCCTCTTGTTCACCTGATCTTACACTTTTGGACTATTTTTTACGGGGGTATATCAAAGAGGAAGTCACATCTGAACCACGTACGACGAAAGAAGATTTAAAACGAAGAATACGTACAGCTTATACTAAGGTGACCCCAGAAATATTGTTTCTTTCTTTACTTTTACGATTAATACATCCTTAAAAAATCTGCTATGATCCTAACGAAATTTACTATACCTCTTAACAAGATCGACTTTATTGACAGTCTATTTGTGCACTACTAGAAGCTTATTAAAAGAGAAAAGAGTTTATATGAAAAGAAAAAAAAGTAATATTCTTCGTGCGCATAAATTGAACGAATAATTTGTCGAAATCTTCCCACATCGGCCTTTCCCAACCCAATTCGCAAATTAAACGAAAAAGAGGAAAAACGAAACACCCGTGCGATCTCTTCCCTCCTCTGGGGTGTCCAGAGGCTCTCTCCTAATCATAAACATCAACGAAGACGCGACGCGCGACGGACGGATGGACGGACGGACGGACCCTCTCGTCGTTGAGTGTTGCGCACAGAACCGTCGTGCCGTCGTGTCTCGTAACGTTAATGGGAAAAGCGAAAAACATTATTCGTAGCCGAACGGGTATAATGTAAGCCGGCGAAAGCGCGCGCCGTGCTGCACGGATAGAAAGGGCGCAGCAGATGGGAGAAGAGAGCGAGAGAAGAGAAAGAGAGGGACGCGCGCGCGCACGGAGAGAACAGATTTATATTTGAAATTAGATTAAGCTTCTGCGCCTGAAAGCTATATAAACGCCCGCTCCCCCTTCCCCCCTGCTCCTGCTTTTCCACCACCTCCTCTTCCTCGCCCAACTACCTCCCTCACCCTCGTCGCCCCGACCGCCCTCCTGCTGCCGCGCGCCTTCCGCAATCCACCGGCGGCGGAGAGACTCAATAAACCAACCACTCACTCTTTCCTCCTTCGTCTTCCTCGTTCTCTGTTTTGCAAACCCGAACGAAATGCCGCTCTCCTCCCTCATATACCCTCATCTCCTCTCTTTCTCTCGCTCGCTTGCTCGCTCTCACTCTCTCACTCTTTCCGAAAGTGGTGGCGGCGCCGCCGCCACCGTCCTCGTTCCACCTTCCTCCTACAAATCGCGAATCTCTTTCGGTTTCCACTTTTCCTGCCTTGAATGCGTAACGCTCTTTCCGACTCCGCACATTCCCTCCCCCGTTATCTCTTTCTCTCTCTTTCGTATGTCCGATTTATCTCGATCGCCCCTCGACGGTCATTCCAAAATCTGTCGTCCTCCCGACCAGCGAAAGTAATAAACCGCGACTGCGCTCTCTCTCTCTCTCTTCCTCTTTCTCTCATTTTTTCCTCATTTCGCGTTTTGCGAACCCAATCGCATTCTCACGCGCGCTTACACTGAGAGAGAAATATCTATGAAATAATAAATATTTGGTGGGTACATACTAATATAATATTTACTTATACTACACAAGAAAAGATGTTTTGCTTGAATTAACCAAATTTTTGGCGAAATATGAATGAACCAGAAAAAATTCTAGTTGAAGTTGCCGAAATTTTGTTCAAGTTAACCGGAAGTCTCGTTAATTTGAACAGAATAGGTTCAATCGAAATTTCTGGTTCGTTTGCATTTCACCAGAAATTTGGCCACTCCAACCAAACTTTTCTCCCCGTATAATATAAAATATTTTTTACAGATAAGAAAATATACATTCTCTTATAATCTTAAGAAAACCTTAGCTTTTTATAAAAAAAGCAATTGTTCGTTCCACTTAACTGAAAGAATTTAGATTTAAATAAATATGTTATTAGAACCAAGTAAATATTTTTTGCGATATTTTTTTTAAGATATTTTTAAAATATTTTTCTCAATATAGTTTTCAGCCCGTCATCCATCTTCCTTCATTGAAAAAATTATTTTTATATTTGAAACTAAAATATTTGTATATACGATTTGGTTGACATTATCATGTTTTTACTTGTCAAATACATATATTACTGAGAAAGCAAAACACACAAATTCATTGAAATTGGCACAACCAAATTTTTACCAAACATTATCAAACATTTGGTTAATCCTATTTTAACCAAATTATTTTCCAAATTATTTTAATTATTATTACTCAACTTTCGTTTCGACAATAAAATCCTTTTTTCCATATGTTCTACGAATCTCTTTCCATTTTTCTAGCAGTTCTCTTGCCTGCAATTTGCGATTCTCTTTTCGCCGTCTGTACTTTGTTTCGATTTACTGAAACTTGTTTCGAAAACTGAAAAACGGATTTGGTCATTGAAGCCAAAATTTGGTTAAAATGGAATCAACTAAATGTTTGATGATTGTAATCAAGAAATTTAATTGCTGCTATTTTACTTTGCTTAGTGACTAAATAAATATATTACTGAGAAAGTAAAACAAAATTTTTTATTAAATTTTTTGGTTAATCACCAAATATTTGGTTGATCCTTTTTTCAGTGTGTCCCCGACAAATCGGTGCGAATAGAGATTCCATAAGCTAAATGTATTACTCCTTTTCCCTCTCACGCAAGGTCCGACCAAATTCTTCAATTCTTTTCTTCTATGTCGCGAATATTTTCCCGTTTCCCACTATCGTTTTTTCGTTTAATTCGCTCCGCGTTTGCGCGCCTGATCACTTTATTGTGTCTTCCTCCTTTTGTCGGTGACCGAGTAATCGAGTCTAACAGCGCGATTAATAACACTACTGAATATCTAGTCAGAAAAATTTATTCGAGAAAAAACGCTTATATCAAACACCGTGTAAACACAAAACGTCGTCGTACAAAATGTCACGGCTCCGCGAAAGCCGATCTCTAACGTGCGCATTAAACCTTACGCATAACTTTATAACTACAGTAAAAGCAGAATCAACGAGAACATATAAAAACGTGTTATACTTGGATATTTCTTTTCACGAAGACATCGGGCAGTCAAGTTCACAAGGGAGTTTGCAGCACACCGGCCCCCGCGCCATAACCGTACCCTTGCGGTCCGAAATTACGCACGTAACATTCTGCGCGATTTATCGAAGAAACTCTGTTAATATCGATAATATTAATCGGCTTAACTTAACCCTCTGAGCCATACATTTTATTTCTCGGTGAAGTTCCTTCAAATTTTGCATGTGGGAAATTTCGAAGTCGCTGATTACGAATTTGTGGTCTAAAAGTTAAAATTCGAAATAACGAATACAATATAACGACTATAATTTTTTAAAATTAATAATCTCGCTATTAATATTATTCGGAAATAACGATAATATTTCCTATGAAAAAAAGATATGTGCGATTTTTTACAAAAAATTTGCAGCAAATATATTATTAATATTTCAATAGTTAATTGTAGAAAAATATGGCTTGCAAAAAATTTTGAAAAAAATATATAAAATACTGTTAATTGTCCTTAAGAAGCTGTTAATGTTTCGATGTATCGAAACATTATTCTTTATTATGATTTTTAACAGTTAACCCTAAAATAATTTTTGTTTGAAAAAGTACCTTTTTTACTTTTTTTATTTATTTATAATAATTTAACAATTAAACATTCAAATTAATTTTTACTTATTTTTAGTGCTTTATGTTTATGAGAGAGAAAAAAAGGAAGAGAGTATATACCAAGTGTAGAAGTATGAAACCGGAATTCCCCTATAAATGGTGCCAGCGTTCAGTTTAGTGACCGTAAGACCGCTACTGCCGCGCTATTATATTCTCCTAACAGCTGACGAATATTGTCAACAAACATAACCCCAACTTTCATTCTCTAGTATATTTTTGTATAACCTTAAACATGTCACGTTTCGAGCCTACTAACTATGATTTGCGGACAGCATTGATTTTCTGTTATCATTTAAAGAAAACTGCTGCAGAATCACATCGAATGCTTGTCGAAGCTTACGGTGAATATGCTCTTGGTAAATCTCAGTGTTTCGAGTGGTTTAAAAAATTCAAAAGTGGTGATTTTGACGTGAGGAACGAAGAACTATGAACTATGAACTATGAACTATGAACTGCTGAAACCTGGTCAAACCGTCAATACTAATCGCTACCAACAACAAATGATCGATTTAAATCGAACATTGACTAAAAAACGACCAGAATATGCAAAAAGGCAACACAATGTCATTTTGCTCCATGATAATGCCCCATCACATACAGCAAAACGGGTCAAGGAAACGATCGAGTCGTTCAGTTGGGAATTACTACCGCATGCGGCTTATTCTCCAGACTTGGCTCCGTCCGATTATCACCTGTTCGCATCGCTAGGACACGCTCTCGCTAACCAACGCTTCGATTCGTATGAAAATGTGGAAAAATGGCTAGATAACTGGTTCGCTTCAAAAGATGAAAAGTTTTTTTGGCACGGCATTCATAAACTGCCAGAGAGGTGGGAAAAATGTGTTCAAAACAGTGGAAATTATTTTGAATAAAGTATTATTTATCACTTTCGAACAACAGACGTCTTATTTGTATAAAAAAATTCCGGTTTCATACTTCTACACCTGGTATATGTATGTGTAATAATATAATTAACTATGTCTACCGATAAATTAGTTAAAATCACTAAAAATGTAGAAAAGATATGTAGAACACTTGCGTCTCACTATGGCTCAAAGGGTTAACAGAGAGAATATTGTTGTCATTCGACGAGTTAAATGTGCACACAGAAAAATATGTACTGCATTCAAGTAAATGTTACTTGTTTCAAATATTTCATGAGTTTATATGCCCGCAAATCTATCATAAACATTATAAGAATTAAATTTGTTCAAAATACCTTTTGAATTCTAATAAGTTTAGCATTTTAATGAAGAATATTAAACTGAAACAATAATTTGGATTACTTACATAGAATCAAACTTTTAGATAGAGTTTTATAATATTTTTGCAAGGAGAATAAATTCTTCTTTTGAATACATGATAAAATGAGCTTTTGTAAAATTTGCGATGAGTATATTTTAAGACTGTTATCAGGAAAATTCTTTATCGAAGGTAACCATTACTTAAATAAAGAAAAGCAAACTGAGAGATCGCTTTTCTTTGCAGTAAAATGATATTTTTCTCTGTGTACGAATGGTACTTGTGATGTTTAAAAAAAGGACGGAGAACTTAATGAGAGAAAGAGACGGGATGAGATGATCCTCGTTAAAAACACAGCGCGAAGCGTTATGTGTGTTTGTTTATATATTTGTTGTTTATATGGTGGTACTAACGTTTGCAATATATCTCGCCACAGTTTTCCTGATAAGTCAACGATTCCAAAGGCTTGCGGCAACAAAAGCAACTGAAGCAAATGTTATGATACGGCGCTCCAGAGGCAATCTTAAAAAGAAACACGATCACCCCTTAGTAAAATATGCGTAAATATTTTTAACACGATTCCTGGACATTTTTTCCGCTCTCTGTTTCACATGGTTCAATTTCAATTTTAGTTGTCTCGTTACACTGCATTCGAAATAAATGTATCATAATGCGATAACAATATCATTTCTCTTTCTGTGTTCGTTTTGTACGCCCCACGACAGTGTCGGGCGTTAGTCGATTAAATTTTTCTTTGACCGAAATAATCGATAAATCAATAATAAAAATTAATCAATCGTCACATGTAACATCACAAATAATTTTATCGATTAATGAAATTAATAATTAATCAAAACTTGATATGATTAATTATATATACACTGATTAATAATTGATTTCGTCTATCGATTAAATTATTCGTGATTACAATGAAGAGAGAGAAGAAAATCTAAGAAATAAAAAATATTGATTAATTACTAATTAATTACATATTAATTAATTACTAATTATTTATTAATAACGTATTTACTTATATGTAAAATATTTTTCAAATAACAAAATACATTTTCTTAAAACCTTAATTTTTTATGAAAACAATTGCTTATCTTCCTTCTAAAGCAAACTATTTCAAAATTTTATAAAAATATTAGGTTCCTCTTTTAACTTTAGGGTAAAAACACTTAGATACAAAAATTAATTTTTTTACAATTTTTAATTTTTTTTGTTTTGTAGCCAACTATAAGACTTCAAAAAATGCCAAGATAAATGAATTTCCCATGCATTAATCAATAGTCTAACATACTGGATATATTTTACACACTTCAAGCATAAGGAGATTATAAACTCGGAAAAATGTTGAGACGACTGAACGCTAGGACTGAGAAAAGAAGTTATTTTATTTAAATTAAATTATTCTTAAATTATTGTATTATTTTAGGTGTTATTATTTTAGAATATATTTAAATATATTCTTAATATATGCTATATATATATATATATATATATATATATATATATATATATATAATTTCTTCTTCTATTACTTTATTTAAATAACAATTATTTTATTTTAATTTATATTTAAGTAAATACGATACTCATTGAATATATAATTTTTTTTATTTTTTAGATATTTTTTATCTCACAGTGTACATATATGATGTTTGATTAATTTTGATCAATAATTTGCTGATTATTTTAATCAAAAAAACTTTGACTGATTGAGGCCTCAAAGGCATTCCTCGATTTAGATACCTTATTGATTAAAAAACTGCCTTTCAACACTCAGACGCACTACGACTTACGTGTAAATAAACACATAGTTCAAGTTGCAAGTTTGTACTCAGTAAGCAAGAAATCATTAATACAACGTTGCTACAATGATATTGAAGAACCTGTAATATTGTCAAATATGTAGTGTTTAATATTGTATCAAACATCATTATGAACTGACTACTTTGACCGCGATTTGGAAGTTCCAATAATGTTGAAATAGGGTTGCTATAACGTTTTAATCGACAGAAATATTTTTAAGATGTTGCATTGATCTCAAATAAATGTTAAAATAACATTTGAAAAATATATTTTTTTTAATGTTTTTAAAACGTTTAAACAACATTCAGAAAAATCATATCACAAAATAATATGTGAAAAATATAAATGCAATATTATTAAAAAAATGTCCAAACAATACACATGAAGTCAACGTTTCTAAACGTTAATTTAATGTTCCTTGCTTACTGGGTAAATACTCACTAAATTACTGGGTAAGTGACCTATACGTTTCAATTATTGGAGACATTATAACGATATTATATAATATGTACGTCTCTCAGGGGACGGCGCCATGAATTATTCTATAGCATTCGAGATTTGTACTCACTTGCATCTCAGCCTGGTAGACCTTCCTCCCGCATCGTCGACAGTCGAGACCGCCACCGAAGCACTCGCAGCTCACCGGCAGTTTCTGTCGGCAACAGGCTCCATCAGCACCGCATTTTGTCCTATCGTTAGCGCAGCATCCGCTACCGAGGATGGACCGGCATCTCGAGCTGTTTGCGACAAATCAAAATTATCTTAGCGCAACCGAAGCACAGTGTCGAGCGCTCTTTGAATACTCTCGACGTATCATTTTAACTAAATAAAAAACAAAAAAAAATGAACTAATAATTATATTATTTCTGACGTTTTTCCGGCCACGATTCTCCGACAACTTTGACGTTGTAATGCGTTTCCAAATATTAAATCTAACTTACTAATGTGCTCTTTACTTACTATTTCTTGTTCTCTGTCTTTTTCTAGCTTCCCAGATAGCACAGAAAATTCAAAAAGAATTCTGTCGTATGTCACCAATTCTGAGTTCATTTTTAGATGCAAAAAAAATTCTTTTCACTGAACTGAACTGAACTCTGAAGAATTCTTTTTGCATCTAAAAATAAACTCAGAATTGATGACATACGACTGAATTCTTTTTGAATTCTCTGTGCTATCTGGGTTAAGACTTAACGTTTGAGTCGGGAAGAGATAAGGAGAAAGAAATAAGAAGCAAAGAACATATTATAGATCAAGCTTTATTGGCGATCATTCTACTCGAAAGCAAAGAATGATGCTGGAAGGAGAGAGGTAACGAGTCGCGGTAACTTTTAATCTGTAGGTTATGAATATTACTATGTTTTGTAACTCCGTGAAAATTGAGAGAACAGATAATCGCATTAAACTAAACTGAAATAAGTCAGTGGCTGAAACTGAATTAACCTAAGCTGAATTAAAATTCAACTAAACAGAAGCCTACTCTTAAATTAACCTAAGCTGAATTAAAATTCAACTAAACAGAAGCTTACTCTTGAAAGTTTCAAAATCGGCTTTGCTAAAAAATATCGAGTTATTTTTTAGCCGATTAATGTTTCCGTGAAATAACGGATATTGATATATAAAGCAGTGTTGGCTAAACCGACACTGGATCGCGCTCCGCACGATTATTATAAGTGAAATAGTTCTGCTAATATCAAAAAGGGAGAATACTGTATATTGTAGGGAGAATATATATATATATATATGTACAGCGCGAATCGAGTTGACTCTTCGACGCCTAGCGACCGACTTTCGCCAGTTGGACGCGCGCGCTGCGACGCATAAACAAACACATCACGTAGTCTACCAATTTGTATAGCGATTTACAGCTGTGTTCTAATTATTGCAGATGTTATAACTATATGTAAAGCTCCTTATTCGTGAGTTTACTATTCGCGTTCTCGCGTACTCGCAAAGTAAAAATTTGTAACCATTCTTTTTATTCGTGAAAATTTTGTATTTGCGGTTAAAATTTCAATTCTATGTATTCTAATGCTATTATATATATATATATATATATATATATATATAAATTTAAATATCAATGAAGCTGATGTAAAAAAAATGCTTTCTCCTGAAGTTTGGATTGAAAAGGACCTACGTTGAGTACAGAAAATCTGATACTAAACTTGGAAAACCTTAGTGATAGAATAAGACTTTCAAATAATCTTTATGAATTTTTTATGAAAATTGACTCAATGGAGAAAAGTTTGGTTTTTAAAAGAAAGAAGAAAACCAAAGGCTGAATTTACAGAAGCCTGCAAAGTGCCACAAACCAAGAAAAAATTATCAAATTTTTTAAATTAATTTCTGATCAAACATCCAATAATATTTAATTAATAATATGTTGCAATTTTAATAACGTATAAATCTCAGAAAATATTATGCAATCATAGAGTATTAATCATATGCTTGATTATTAATTTAAAATAAAATCACGTTTTTTAATAACATTTTCCTTAATTTTCAATTTTTTTGAAACGCATGTCCTATACCATTTCATATTCGCATTTTCCATATTCGCGATATTTTAACGAAACCTATCCTCCGTGAATAAGAAACTTTGACTCTAATATATGTAATGGTACATTAAGTTGATAAAAATATTGTATTACAAGATTCTTCGAGATTAAAATTAGCTTCGACTAACATTGATATAACTTGAGAAAAAATAATCATATGTGATCATATAAAAGAATTTTATATATAATATATATAATTATATATAATTTTTTTCTCCATAATTATATATAATCATTTTTCCTTGAGAAGACTATTTAGATAAATACTGTATTAACTATCAATATCAAATTATAACATTTCAAAAAAAATTGATTTTCTCTACCTTCATTAATAACTTGAAAACAATTAACTACAAACTTTCATTCATTGCTACTCTTTTTAACGTTGAAAATAATCCACGCGAAACATCGTTGTATCACGGCGTCAGAGTCATCGGAATCTACTTCTTCGATTATCCAAAATCATATTTAATATGAAGATAAACTTTGATAAATAAATTGAGAACATTCATTTTACAAAAGCATTCATTTAGCATCATCAAGGATCAATTGGCAATGAAATCAAGAAGTGTGTACATTAATGACTTATCGGATGGACAAAATATAATAATAAGATTATTATTATATTCGAGGATAAGCTCCCCAAATATATTGGGAGCTGAGAGATATGTCAAACAAAGATGTTAATTATAGTTCTAAATATATCTGCCTTCATTTGAGGGCATCAGGCGATAACACTTATTAGAAGAAACTAATTAAATCGACCACAAGTCGATGGAAAAGAAAATAGGAAGAGAAAGATAGAACATCTCGAATGGTTCCGAGGTACTCCGTGCAGAAACTTGCGGTCCACACCTTCCGCATTCGTAGCCTCCGCCGCCGCAGCAGTGACAACTTCCGCAACCCGACGAACATCCGCTCGTCGTCGCGTAATCCGCCGGGGGACAGGGTGACCGCGCGGGACAGCGGGGCCGCGCGCAAGGCGACCTCCCGCGCGAGGATCGAGGTCGGCCCCGAGCCGGTGAGCTGCAGACTCGCGACGACGGCATGCAGATCTGACCGGGTTTCCCGCAGCCGCCGCGACACCCGCCGCCGCAACACCCACCGCCGCCGCAACTTCGAGCACCTGTCGTGCACGCTGGCATCACCTCGCCGCACCTGGTGGCTGCTTTCTTGCAGACCGCTCGACGACACCCTTGGGCGCAACGACAACAGCAACGCGGTGCCGGCACGACGGTGCACGCTGCCGTGATCGCGGTGCGAGCAGCTGCCTTGACACCACTGTCGCACCTAGTAGGCTCCGGCGCACATGATTCATTCGGCTCCGCGACGAGTCCTCCGCCGCAGTAGCAGCAGCAGCAACCGTGATTCTGTGAACTCCTTCTGATGCTACCGCGTCCAAACGTTGCGTCGTCAGTATTCGTTCGCACGTTTGAGAGGAATATTTACGATCACGTGTAACGTTAACGCAGCGCGATGTTTGTTGTTTGTTTTTCTTTTAAAACAGAAATTCATTCCTCAAGAGGATGTTGGATATAATGTAGTTTCGTATTTTGCACTACTCGGGAAAAAATAATTACATGTATGAATTTTGTCTCTATATGACCCTATGTATGTGCATGTGTGTGTAATCGTATATAATTATATATGTCCATACCGAGAAAAATTCTGTTGTACAAATATAGTCAAAGTCAATGCTTATGTTTTTAGCTATTCATGGTGTCGACGTTTAATGGAATCGAACTATTTCTTCCTTTCTTCATGCAACAGTATTTTTTCCGAGTTAACTTCTTTTACTGCATTTTCTTGCATTTTCTTAAAGTACTAAAAAGTTTACAAAAAATTCTAAAAAAATTATCGGAGCTCTATGGGAAGAAAATAAACAATTTTTATCTCTTACCATTTTTCGGTAAAATTGATAGAATTCGAGTAAAAAATTATTGAAACCAATAATTTTGTAGATATTTCCGTAAATATCTTAGAAAATGGAGGTCGTATAAAAAATGTTTTCAAACAAAAATTGTTAGTTTCTTTACGTAGAATAAAATTCCGTAAGAAAAAAAATAAATGTTTCTATTTAAAAAGCAAAGGTGATTTTTTAATAACGTTCAGAATAACCTCCAGGTCAAAGTCAAGATCACCTTCAGATGTCCTCTTCTGAACCTGACAACTTTTGTCTGAAACATTTTTGCTGAATATATTTGGCTAAAGAATTATGAAGGTAGATCTTTTAAAATGGGACACCCTGTATATACGATTATACAGGGTGTTCAAAAAGTCCCGGACCGGTGAAATATCTCGAAAACTAAGCATTTTAGAAAAAAATGTTTCAGATAAAAGTTGTGGCGTTTAAAAAGATGTATTTACTGATCACATCAGTTTGACCTTGGGTTGCGTAG
>NW_022639451.1:3060084-3130770 GCF_010583005.1 Odontomachus brunneus
CCATTTAAAAAAATTAATGTGACCTTGACCTGACCTTCGCTACGCAACCCAAGGTCAAACTGATGTGATCAGTAAATACATCTTTTTAAACGCCACAACTTTTATCTGAAACATTTTTTTCTAAAATGCTTAGTTTTCGAGATATTTCACCGGTCCGGGACTTTTTGAACACCCTGTATATGTGACCATATAGAGACTAAATTCGTATATATGTATATGGATCATTTGTATATATCATATGTAATTTATATATAATAATATATGTATAATTTTTATATAATTATATATAATTATACATATATTATTATATTATAAATATAGTTATAAATAGGTAATAATTATATAGTAATATAGCCATAAATAGTTGTTTTATATATAATACAATAATAGTTATTATATATAAAAATATTATATATATCATATAATAATGTTTTCTCAGATATTTTTTTCTATTTGCATTGAATTGCAAATCCTTTTATAGGGTGAAAGCACAAATATCTCAATGCATAAAAAAGCATCAAATAGTATATCAAAACTAAAAAAATTTATTTTACTTACAAATGTTTTTTTTTGTTTTTTATACAATATGTAATGCCTTTTCATGTGTCGACATCTGTACTTCCACTCTGGAAAAGGATTTGCAATTCTATGCTACCAAATAGAAAAACAAGTACAAAGTATGAACAACAAGTGCAAAGTACGAAACTGCATTATGTCGGTATTCATCATCCCCTTAACTTCTTCAAGGGTACTGATACATATGTATACGTTTAGACACATTCTTAATTTTTCTTGTTGAATTCAAACATCGTCGATAAGAATATAACAAACATTATTATAATTAAATATTTACTACAAAATTCTTCAAGGAAAAGATATCTCGTCACATTGTTAACCGGAGTGTCGTTTAAAAATTAAGTAATTTTCTCCAGATTTTAATCAATTCATCCCTGAAGAAGTTAAATATTTATTCTGCGGATTTTTTCGTACTTATCACAAATCTCATTCCATAATCATAACATACGTTTGCCAAGATAGAATTATAAATAATACAGCCGAATTTCATCCAACGTGTTTCAAGTATAATGCACTTTAAACCCACTTCTCGCGTGGCGCTCCGCAGCATCCACCACAACCTCCTCGCATGCGGCACTCGTCACGGCCGATCGAGTCTACATCCTTGTAGCTGAAGGAGTTAGATACATCCTCGTTCGACATAGTACCGTCTTCGTACTCGATTTTCTCCTCCATGTCTTCGGCAACGCGATCCGCTGAACGAACGTCGCTCTCGCCGTCGCCATCCTGCGTGTCTCGCATGCGTCCATCTCTCACGACGTTCTCGTCGACATTTTCCGACGAATCTCGGCCTTTGTTGAAGGTGTAACCCGATACGCGGTTTTCTGAGTAATTATCGATCCTTGGCGTGCTTTCGTATCCGTCGTCGCTCCTGCCAGCCACAGAATCATCCGCTTGCCAAATGTCGTAGAATGTTTCCCGTTCGCCGTTATCGGCCCTACAACTGTTATCGTGACGTGAGCACGTCAGGTCATTTTGCATGATCGTCCGGCGATCGTGATCGACGACGGCGTCGCTGAAGGACACTCGTCTGCGAGAAGGTACGCAGGGGTTGCGACTCGCCACCGCTAACGGCAGGCACGAGCACTTTCGTCTTGGTATATCGGGAACGGCGGTCCTAGACTCGCGGGAGGTAGCAGACTCGCAGGTGGAGAGGGTCACTCTCGTTCGATTCTCGCCCGTACTAGAAATATCTGTGCTCACAATCCTCAATTCTATCTCGTTTGGCCGCTCACGATTGTGATGCAAGCAGTTACGCATGTAGATACTACGTACGTAAGTATGAGTTTGCGATCAGAAGTAATTACAATATTTTTCTTACAATGATAAGTTTCCATGAAAGTAACATGGAAGCAAAAAAAAAAAAATATATATATATATATATATATATATATATATATATATATATATATGTCTAATTATAAGGAAATTTAAAAATAAAGAATAAAAATTATCTTAATAACCAAATTTTTCTTAATTTATCTTCTATCTTTTACCCTTCTTTTTTTTATAGTTGTGTATTCAGCAAGAATTACGGTTTTAATTAAGAAATGGAAAATTACATGCGATAATAAAAAATGCGGTGTAAATTGTCTAATGATAAGAAAAAATAAAAAATAAAAATTATGGTAATAACAGAATTTTTCTTAACTCATCTTTTATCTTTTATTCTTTTTTTGTTATAACACAGCTATATACACAGCAAGAATCATGATTTTAATTAAGAATTGAAAAATTATTTACAAGTTAAATTATTTATTAATTACAAAGTATACATGATGTAAATTGTCTATCGATAAGAAAATTAAAGAAAAATAAAGAATAAAAATTATTTTAATAACAAAATTTTTTTTAACTCACTTTTTATCTTCAACTCTTTCTTTTTGGTGTAACTATACATCCAGCAAAAATTGCATAGTATATATAATATAAATTGTTTAATAATAGAAAATTTTTTAAAACTAAAGAATAAAAATTATATTAACAATAAAATTATTCCCTTAATTCATCTTCTTTCTATCTTCTATTTTTCTTTTTTTGTTATAAACTATGTATCCAAAAATTTATTTCCATTAAGAGATAAAAAATTTCCCACGGAAGATTGAAAGCAATCATTCAACGAAACTATATTTTAGATTATATAAAGTATCCTGTAACTCATGATCTAATTCAACTAATTCAACTATTTTGAATACTTTTGTAGAGAATATTTTATATTCAATGTTGTTGCGAGATGTTTGAACACAAGACAACAGACAAGATAATTCACTTTTTACCTTAATTGATTCTGAGGGCTGCTCATTACTCCACCGCAATTCGAATCCTTGACTGAGCGTGAGACATTCTGCGGTTGACTTCGCTTCTGTTTTCCTCGTAGAGATGCGACTGAATTTCCTTCCAATTTCCTCGATATTCCTTCGGTCGTTCTTGTTGCTCTGGTTTGCGAGATATCGGCCAACTTTCGTTAATTACCTCGCAATTAACGTCGTTATTACTTTCGGATTCTGCGCGTGATTCGACGGGCAGTACAGTTCAAGGACGCCAAAGCATTTGCTTCGTCAAAGCTTGACAATTGATCGACCTACGTATAAAATTACGAAATAGTTAATTTTAATTTCTCATTACTTCAAAAATTTCTTTAATTAATTTTTCTAGCATTTTAAACGGAACTATTATTTGAGATTCGATAAAGTTTTATCTAAATAAAGAGAGATTGGAAATTTAACTTTATTTATATAAATTAATCAAGCAATCGTCTTTCTAAGCGTGGAATGTTACTGATCTGGAGACATTCCGCGCTTAGAAAAGTGATGACTAAAAGCAATTTCATGAGTATTTGTCACTTACTAACTTTATCTATACTCTCACTATCAATATAACTTTTATTTTCTTATTTTATATAATTTTAGTGTTATGTATAAATTGCAGTCTAGTAAATGTATAGTTAATGTTTGATTAAAATATCGAGAAAAAAATGTAATATATTAGGCTTGAAGAGAGAGGGTTTATGAAGTACGTGAACTTTATATTGAATTTTCCTCTCTCTTACAATATATACATTTTATTAAATATTCTTAAAAAATACATATTTTATATTAAATGTATCATGTATTCTCTGTATAAAATATATTTGCATAAAATATATGTTACCTGTTGAAACGGCCTCCGCGAAGGTCTGCTACTCCCGCAACAATTTCGCACAATTTTCTCCTTGAAGCAACGGATTCGCAAGTATCACGTCGTCGTCGATACGACAATGACGACAATGGAATGGCGCCAGTGAGTCGCAGATTTAAACTGTCACTTGTACGAAAATAGGCTTCGAGATTGCGCTGACTCCCGAGAAATCGAAGAATCGGTAGGTAACGGGGAAGTTATCGTCGCGGTAGGAAATAAACGTGCGTGACAATTTTTGCTAAACGACTTCCCACAGTGAGTCGCCACGTTGCAGTCGTCGAGCAATTCCCGACATTTACCTACAAACGGTCGCACAGTCACGAAGAGAAACCAAATAAGGTAAAAGATATCATTATCCGGACACGTACCTGATTCTAGACATTCTGATGGTTTTGATCTTTAAATACAAACGTTTAAACTTTTAACACACACACATAAAATATATATGTGTGTGTGTGTGTGTGTGTGTGTGTGTGTGTGTGTGTCCAATTATGGGCGAGTTTTTTAATTCATCGATGGATCCATCAATGAATTAAAAAACTCGCCCTATATGTACATTTCTTTTTATGTTGAAAGTTTAAATATTCGTATTTAAAGAACAAAATAATAAGAATGTTCAGGATTAGGTACATGGCGTAAATAATATTTGTAGATTTATTTGTGAGATATAAATTTCATTCACATAAATATAAAATATATTTCACTAAAATAAACTTAATATTCCATAAATAAATTTTCAAGTATTTTCTCTCAATATCCGGGCACTTTTACCTTACAGCTTACGAATCTACACTAAAAAAAAAATACTTGAAAATTTGTCTATAAAGAGGTATAAAGTTTATTTCTGTGTATTATATATAAGTTATTTTTATCATACCGTTTAACGTAGAATCAGGTAAAAATATTGTTACGTGAAGACAATTCGTAGGAATATATAGCTCGATATACGCATTCGTAGAAAGGTACAGGTTAAAGATAGCCGATCGAAACCGCTACGCTCTGTTTGTCGAAGTTTCTGACGTAAAATAACGTGATTCTGAGTACAACTTACGGAATAACAGCGGCATTTACTCGACATCCCGCGCGATCTCACAGAGATCTGTAATTTTGCGCGCGATCCGACACCAACGATCGATCCTCTTTTCTCAGAACCAAAATGCAAATGAACTCCACGACGGACGTTAAACTTTGAACGCAAGTTTGATTTATCTCAAGCGTTTCTTCGATCAAGACAGATGATTGGCCAATCAGGTGTCATACGTCGATATCGCGAATCGACGGTAATCTAACGTTGCGGCACTCGCAGCCAACGTCAAGCGGCAGCACGAGTAACGGAGTGCTTCTCCCTTTCTCGTTTTGTCTCTCCCTCTCTCTCTCTCTCTCTTCTTTCGCCGAAAAGAGGAGAGAGGTTAGGGTTCACAGAGGCTACTCGGCAGTAGGATGGCGGCGATCAAGGGCCTGGGTAGGAATATTCCCTACTTGAGGCAACAGGCAGCTGCCTTGCTAGGCAACACCAGCACCAGTGTCAAGTTTATCTGCGTGGTCGTGCTGTTCTCGTATTGTCTGTCTTTCTCCGAGGAAGCGGTGCGGATCCTGAGCGTAACGCCAGGTTATCTGCTGCCGCCGGCCTTCTGGTTCTGGACTGCGTTCACCTTCTGTTTCCTCGAGATACACTTCTGGGAAGTGTGTGCGGACATCGTCACCGTCGGCCTGTGCGGCAAGTTGATCGAGCCGCTCTGGGGCGCCGTGGAGATGATGACGTTCTTCGCCATCGTCAACTTCGGCGTCGCCGTACTTTCGGCGCTCTTCTACTTGTTTCTTTACATGTGCACCAACAATACGGACCTGCTCTTCAACATACATATACATGGCTTGGCCGGCTACATTGCAGGTACCTTCTTTTTCTTCAGTCTGATTTTGCCTTGTCATTGCCTATGCATGTTACAAATGATATTTGACACTGATAATTGTTAACCTAGAGCAGTGGCACACAATTTGTTTTTAAGCATTTTTCATGTCCTATACATATAAATAATCTCAGGCACCTTACTTTTTCTATTCCTGAAGCAGAGATGTCAAAATCTTTTAAAGAGTATATAATTGTGAAATACAGTACCACTTATAGGACATTTATGCTCTATATATGATAAGAGAGAAAATTAATTTCCGTGTATAATAAGAGAGAATTTCCATATAAAAGTAGGTATGTCTAAATCACAATAACTTTCCATATGTAATTCTTACATAAATCTATGTTCTTATCGCTATAGTCTATAGCGATGGCCACAATTTCATACATGATCTTTATCTAATTTCAAATGTCTATTGCTATTTAAACATGTATCAAATGGATTCAATGAATATAAAGTATCTTTTCATGTGCAACTGAAGTCACATAATTCATATTTTATATTACAGGAGTTTCAGTAGCAGTAAAGCAGATAATGCCAGATCATATTTTAGTCAAGACACCCATTGGAAAGATCACAAATAGAAATATACCTTTAATGATCTGGATTCTAGGGTTGATATTGTGGCTTGTAGGATTGCTAGAAGGTACTCACCCCACTATGTTTCTCAGTGGATTATTGATATCTTGGACATATTTGAGATTTTATCAGAAGCACAATAATGGTACTCGAGGAGACATGGCAGATAATTTTACGTTTGCAAGGTAAAGGAAAATTCTGTAAATTCAATTACAGCTTCTGGCTACTTACCACAACATCACACTTTTGATTGATGATGTCAAAAACAAGAAAATACACACTAAAAATTCTTACAAAATATGTTGAAATAAAAAGATACATTCACAAAGTAACACTTGCAATGGATCAAGTAAACTTGTAAAATAGTTCGAATACTTTCTTTTTAATCGAACAATCAATAAATAACCGTAAAATTAATATGATATATAAGCTTTCCTATTCAACTTCTCTTATAATTTTGATACGTTAACTTCACAGCTTTTTTATTAATTATTAGTTAATTAATAATTATTGATTATTAGTTAATTAATAATTATTTATTAATTATTAGTTAATTAATAATTATTTATTAATTATTAGTTAATTAATAATTATTTATTAATTATTAGTTAATTAATAATTATTTATTAATTATTAGTTAATTAATAATTATTTATTAATTATTAGTTAATTAATAATTATTTATTAATTATTAGTTAATTAATAATTATTTATTAATTATTAGTTAATTAATAATTATTTATTAATTATTAGTTAATTAATAATTATTTATTAATTATTAGTTAATTAATAATTATTTATTAATTATTAGTTAATTAATAATTATTTATTAATTATTAGTTAATTAATAATTATTTATTAATTATTAGTTAATTAATAATTATTTATTAATTATTAGTTAATTAATAATTATTTATTAATTATTAGTTAATTAATAATTATTTATTAATTATTAGTTAATTAATAATTATTTATTAATTATTAGTTAATTAATAATTATTTATTAATTATTAGTTAATTAATAATTATTAATTATTAGAGTAAAAGTTCAGATTATTTTACAGGCTTATTCGATCGATTGCAAATATCTTTAGTTCAACGTATCTTGCAAGAATTTTTTATGTATTTTTTCGCTTCTGATGTCATAAATCAAGGTAACTGCAATGAAGGATTAGAAACCTAAAGTAGGTGGCGCATAGAAAAACGTAAGCAGTAAGAAAATCACAATCGATTATTTTTAGATCGTAAGAATCATTCACTGTGTTGGTCAACTTACTGCTTAAGTTTTACTACTTACATTTTTCTGTGTGCTCCCGGCTTTAACTCATAAAACATTAACAGAATTGTTTTACCTTGAACGTTCTTTATAGTTTTTTCCCAAACGTTTTGCAACCACCGATAGCGGTAGTAAGTAATACCATTCACGGATTCTTTGTGCGTATTGGACTTTGCCGAAAAGTGGTCAGGAGGTTTGACATGTCCAACACGCCACCTGGTTTAGTTATTAATCTTCCCGGTATAGATCCTCACGACAGCGAACGACGTAGGTGAGTAGTCATGCGATAAAGCACAAGATACCAATGCAAAAACTTAGCTTGTATATTCAACATGTTGGGCAAAAACTTAGCTTGTATATTCAACATGTCAATCTTGGGACAGAATTTTGCAGGAACATATTCATATTTTCTATTGGTGTGTCTCTACTTTACAGGCAAATAGCACTGAAAGCACTCAGCGAGAGGCTAGGTAAGGATAACGCGAAACCTTGGCAACAGGACAGAGCTAAGAAGCACTCTCCAGTCCCTCCCGCGGTTTCCATACCGATACCCGAATCTACCACACCCAAGCCGCTCGCATCTCCACTTATTCCGCAAGTTAACGTCAACATACACAATCATCCTACTAGCACGTGATCACGCGAGACTGACTGATTTCAATAGGTTTTTAAATATATCAGAAAACTTCTAAAGAGATATAGAGGAGTATGAAGCAGGTTTGTAATATGGCTATACTCAATAATGGATCTAAAAATTCCAAATTGCATATTTTTTTTTAATTATGCATGTGGAAGGATCGTGTTGTACCTATGGTTTAAATTGGATTCAAGTATAGTTTTATGCCGAGTATAGTCGGTTATAATGAATAATAATGTCTCATTATAATGAATGAACTGTCTCGTGGAAATTGATATTATACCGTGAATATATATAATTGCATTCCGTCATGTTGATACGTGTCCTAAACACTTTGTGACGCGTCCATTTGATGTCAAAACACTACACTTGTGACAGGATTCAGAGATTTCGTTGACGGTACTTATTTGTACTGTGCAGATATTTATATTAAGAAATAGTAGAATACCGCGTAGAAAATTATACATCAAGTTTAATATTTTTTGACATTTATGAGAATCAGAAATGAAAGAAAACCCCAGCGTCGTTGTAAATTGCCAATAACTATTACTTTTACGTGAGCTGTAAACTTATAATCTTTCATATAATTTCTACGCCGTGAGAGTCTATCGTAACTCCGTAATTGATGAAATATCATACAAGAATCTTTATAAAGATATTGATATACTGCCATTTAAAGAAAATCAAATTATCTGCGTAGCGAAAAAATAATGATTCTCTATCTTGACGCATTTTATTTCGATATAGTACTTATTTTTCTATATACTGTTGATTAAGCTCGTTTTTGTTGTCGTTTTGTGTAACTGCTTCGAATTTCACAGAATACTCCTTATTGATTATTATGCCATATTCATGCCAGTTTACAATAATGATCTTTAGAAGATTTTTGAGAGTATGGAAAATGTAAGATCAATCTTTCCATCTTGTGATGCTACTTTCCAATAAACGAAAAGATGTTCTTTGTTACATAAAGATTATTTAAAAGTCAGCGAGAGAATGATGCAAGGATTTTAATATTTACATGAAGAGACGACCTCATAGGTCAATAGTGTTACACGATTAGAGCGCACTGTTTCATCAAAAAGTCCGATGGCAATTTAATAATAACGTATAGTAAATAGATGCTTTCTGCGCAAATGTAATCCAGTTAGGGTAAAATTGAAATTGAAGAAAGTGAACAAAATTTCAATATTTTACTTTATAGGAAATTTTGTACTATTAAAAATGTATAATACAATATCCCGCTACTGATTTACATGTATATGTTGAAATCGGCTAGCTGTGAAACAAGTTCTACGTTCGCATCTCAACTTAAACATATATATTTTTTCAACGCGTAACACGTTTGAAATCATAATCATCACAACGTAGTTTATAACATTTATTTACTATACTGTAGAAGTTCTATTTTTTATTGGAGTTTCTAACGTTCTATATCATGTATAAAAATTTTGATTTTGATAGCGTAATTCTTAATTTGTTAATTATTAAATTAATATTACAGAATGCAATATAAAATGAAATTATTAGTTTTGTAATAGTAGTTACTAATAATTTCATCTTATACCAATGTATATTTAATGTTATGAAGTGCATAGCACATTTCTTTTTCATTTATAAATATACATTCATACATAAACATAAATGGGAGTATATGGAACATAGTTTGACTAATAATAATAATAACGAATAGTAAGGTGTACTGTACATAAAACTCCACAATTACACAGACAAGTTTGTAAATATAATAAAGATTGATGTAAAACGTAAAGGGAACAAAGATATTATAAAAAAATGAACAGTGTGGTTATATATAGCGATATGTATATGATGGGATAAAATGGAAAAAATTGATACTATTTTTATGTATGACGTAATAAAATTCTCGAAATATATGTGTGTGTGTGTTGAGTAACTTTGGCCTTCCGCTTACGTAGCGTTATTAACAAATCTTTTAAACACTTTTGTTATATAACATTTAATTCGTTAATATTTATTACTGCGCACGCTACGAAAAGAGAAAAGCCAAAGTTAGTAGTGTGAATGATCGAATATTTGTTGAATTCAGAGGAGGTATGTTTTAAGAATCTATAATGTAATAATAACATATATATATATATATATGTATATATATATGTACATGTTATATATCATTAGTTTTGTACATAAGTTACAGCCGTTACAATCTGTATAATATTAAATTCTACTGACAAATTTCTGCCATTAATTTCATTATCACCATGCTCCGTTTTGTTAAAAAAAAAAAAAAAAAAAGAAAGAAAGGTACAAATGGCAATATTTTCAAACTTTTCAATAAATTGTAGAAAT
This sequence comes from Odontomachus brunneus, assembly GCF_010583005.1. Taxonomy (NCBI): domain Eukaryota; kingdom Metazoa; phylum Arthropoda; class Insecta; order Hymenoptera; family Formicidae; genus Odontomachus; species Odontomachus brunneus. The sequence continues at coordinate 3,070,568 of NW_022639451.1, forward strand.
ACTTCGAGTGTTAAAACACTTTAAAAAATTCGTACATCTTTTATCAAGAGACAATCCTTTTACTTTCATAATGTCATACAGAGATAATTAATGCGTCTATCTTAATTGGACAACAGTCTTTAAAATGGTACAATGCTATATCAATATTCTCAATGAACACAATGATAAAATGGAATATCGAAAAAATCGAGGGATGGACGACAAGAAGTAAATCACTTTTGTTATGTAATAAAAACGTCTCTTATTATTAGCAATGCGTCTTGTGTAAATTCGATCATTTCCAACCGTAAGTGTTGCATCCAAAAAAGTACAAAATCTCAAGCCCAAATCTCACTGACAGAAATAGCGAGAGTAACGGGTCCTTATTAAATACATATGTATATGTAAATACTATTTGTCATTTACATAAATTGTAGTTGTTCGATATTCACGTCATACCGTTACATCGCACAATACAATGTCGATTCACAGAGGCAGTCCTTTCTCGTCTTCTTTTTCTTTCTTTCTCTTTTTCTCTCTCACTCTCTCTCTCTTTTTACCTATAAAACTGCTGCTGATGCTGCGACCATTGAGCTTGCGGCGGTGGCGGCGGAGGTTGCTGCTGCGAAGGTGGCGGACCGTACTGAGGTTCTTGTATGTAGCCGCTCGGCGACGGTCTTATAGAAGCCGGTGCCGACGATACATACTGTTGTTGCTGCGGTGGCGGTGGCGGCGGCACGTAAGACACCTGAGTCGGATGCTGTGGTTGCGGGTAATATTGCTGAGTCTGTGACTGCACTGGTGGCGGCACATTGTAGCCACCATAATTGACTTGCGGTGGCGGCGGTGGCGGTTGGTAATAATGATGACTTTGTTGCGCATGAAGGTCGTGCGTCGCCAACGAAGACGTATCCTGGATAGGCACGGTAATGAGATTAGTACGCATAGGGGCGTTAGTCGGAGGCGGCGGCGCGGCATTCTGCGCGTAACCCGACTGCATCGACATCATAGACTGTTGTTGTCTGCTATGCTGTTGCCTGTGCTGCTCCAATGGCTGCTGATTCACCAGTGAGTTTACTCGCGGGTCATTCCCCATAATCGGCGGCACCATATGCGCCTGCACAGACTTAAGACGTGCGTTCTGCATTGGCACGGCGGACACCTTCGTCAACTGTGCGTCCATTTCCGATTTGGCATGCACATACTGAGGTGGGTCCACCTGCATGCTCTGCACTTGCTGCGGAGGCGCTGATATATGACGATGATTGATATGAGCCTGCAATGAACATCATCATGAGAAATTGTAAAGATAACAAAGTAGTTTACGAGCGTCTAGGTCAATATCTGTCTCATTTCACCTGCAAGTCCCGTTGACTTAGATACGTTCTTCTGCATCCCGTGTTCCCATATCTCGTTCCGCCATGTGTACACATAAAAACAGTACCCAAGCCCGTCTGCTCCACTCGAGATACCTTCTCCATACAGCGAGGACAAACTTTGTCCTCTCGCTTGGCGCAAGAAAGGCAGAATACATGTTTACAGGGTATCTAAAAACACAATCCGATAATTAGAAGCAGAGTCAACGCGACAAATGAAAAAATCGTGGTCATGCGTTGCGATTAGACATACCATGCGGCCATAGATGAGAATAGGTTTCGAACACTTGTCGCAGCAATGTATCATAGGATTCAATACTTTCTCTCCAATGAGATTAACTCGGTGGTCCCATCGCAGACGGAGCATCGGCTCCGGCGGTCCTCGGTTAATAGTCGTAAAAGTTGGCGCTTCCAACTGCGATATATCAGCCTCCAGATCGAATTGCTGTTCAATCGAAGGTGGCTGAGTCACAGATACTTCTTGTTCCTCTGGCTCAACAGGAGCAGTCTCCATAGTGGTTTCTTCCGTTTGCTGCGTGGTGTCTTCATCGTCGCTCTCAATAACCTAATGACAATTTTAGTACATGCATATTAATACATTAAAGCATACATATGACTCAAAAAGTGCTTATACCTTGACTTGCTTTTTAGATCTTCCTCTGGCCCGACCTCGAGCACGTCCACGAGCTCTGCCACGCGTCCTACTGCCCCTCATTCTCTTTCCACCATTCTCCTCCATAGCTGAAATTGGTTTGTAGCAATCAATTGTACAGAACAGGGTGTTTACATGTAAATTGTGGAGTACTCTACATCTATTTATAAACTACGCAAACTATTCACGTAAACAATGAGTAATTTATAAATATTGTTAAAAAAATGTGTTAGATTTGGTTTCCGGGTTTGAGCCGCATGAATTCATCTTTGTTTGATTCCGACGTTTCGCAAACATTGCAGTCCGCTTCATCAGGGAGGAATGATCCGATGCCTCCTTGATGAGCGGACTGAAATGTTCGCGAAACGTCGGAATCAAACAAAGATGAATCCACGCGGCTCAAACCCGGAAACCAAACCTAATATGTATGAACACCGCAAAAGCCTAAAAAATAAAAAAAAATATGTGGCTTTTGCTCAAGCATTAAGAAAAGCTTGTATCATTATTTCATAGAATCCTGACAAATTTATAAAAATGATAGTTTTGTTTGTAAAGAAGTTAAAGTCTACAGGGTTTTCTGAATATATTTTTACCTCCTCTCAAAATTATATATATAAATCTACCAATCTGTTACATAATGAAATAAAAATTTCATTCTATTTTATCTTTTTTTAAATATTATATTTATAATTAATACCAAGTATTGATACTAAAAATAGATACTATAACTGTCTCATAATCTAATTATCTTTTTTTGCATATTTTAATATAACTTATAATATTCTATACAGTTTACACACATTATTTATACAAAAAAATTGTGCATATATCATATAGATAATACATAAACGATTCATATAAATATAATGTTGAAATCTGTGATACAACCTAAAGATTTGTCTTCTGTTGCTGAACTAACTAAATTAACTGAACTAGCTGTGTTAACTTGCACTAATTATTTTCTTGCCTTTCTTCTACCAAGTTTCAAATATATCTGTTTCTTTTTAAGTTCTGTAAATGTACATTAGTTTAGTGATAGAAACAGATATTTGGTTTGTATTTTATACTATTATTCTGAACCACTTTTATTAACAAGTGTTTCTAAATATAACTGGAAGCTAATCAGAAGATTTATAAACCCATTTAAGGGGATGCTGGAGTTGATAACAAACTCAAACAATGTTGATAATGCAGAGACGATCGTCATTAACATAATCACGCTATTCTTTTTGTATTTTTTGTATACACAGAACTTACATGAATGTGTGTTACTTTGTTTTACCATATTTAACGGAAAACCTAACTATATATGTGTAAAAATCTTTCTGCAAACTTTTTCGATATTTTTAAGCTTCTAAATGCAAAGGCGAAAGTAGAGCAATGTTCTTCAGAAATTTTCTATTTGGAGCATCCACACTTTCGGTATATAGAAGCTGTAGAACTTTTGGATTAAGCAAATATTATGCTGACAGCTTGAGATATTACATTAAAAATTTTCTCACATATTCTCACTCATTTTCATCACATATCAAGCAATGCTCCTATTTATTTTTGCACGTACGTTCATTGCGTAAAAGCATTTGTAATTCTGTGTAACCAATACAACGTAAACTTTGCAGAAAAATGTCAGTATTCTGTCGGTAAAGTTTTCAGCTTCAGCATCTTCTTAAGTCAATATTCATAATCAGACTTTATATTTAAGAGTGTCTTAAAAGTGTTTTAAGTTCATCTTCAAATATTCTATAGCCAATGAAATAATCTGTATAGCATCTAAAAATGAACTTAAGATGGTCTTAAATATAAGATCTGACTATGAATATAGGTCTTAGGGCCAATTGTTCCAATCTCTTGCTAAGCTACCTGATAGTTAAATCATATATCTGTTTTTGTTTTTTCTTCAAATTAAACAGAGACAGACACATGACTTAACTGTTAGATAACTTACCAAGAGGTTGGAACAATCAGCCCTAAGAATATTATACTTAACCTCCTTGAACAATCAAATTGTCTTAAATCTTGATATGTAGATTATAACAAACTATTATACAAGTACTATTCTATTGTTTCCACAAATGTATAAGGATCTCGTTATTAAACAAGACAACATAAAATATGATCAGCAACGGTCTCAATTTCCAAATATAGATTCAAAACTTCAAGCAATTAAGACTGAGTTTTGGCTAAAGTATATTTATCGATCCATCGTTTGTCTAACTAAAATATCAATAAGCAGAAGATAGGGAGATTATTATCTTTTTCGAAACAAATCGAAATAGTTAGTTAACAATGGTTGTCCAAGCGAGATTTGGAAAGACCGATAGCAACCATTAAACACAAATTACATTCGTCAAAGTCATTTTCCATATTAATTCTTCTGAAGTCTGCGGTTAGCAAAAAATTCTGCTAAATTGGCCCTTTCTCCAGCAAAACTGAACGATTTTGACACTTGTATCACTAATAATCGTGCCCCAGATACACGTCGAATAGGTTATGTATCAAGGAAGACGGACAGATTGCTCGATGCTCTCGACAGCGAACAACGACGACAATGATCCCAAAATTCTCGACGCGTAATATTTATGTATCGCGCGATACTTACAGCTGGAAGGTGATTAAACAGACACGTTTGTTTTGTTAGAGCCACCGATGTTTCCACAACATGCCGTCGACTCGCGCGGATGAATGGCGCGGTTATCTGTTGCTGTCATGAGTGCGTTCGAGAAACTTGCTGTTAGCATTATTTCTCTTTTTTTCGGTTGCAGACTTGCGTCTTTGATCCTTTTAACCATTTGTTAGCACTATTAAAATTTGATCTATAATGACTAAGTTCGTTTTGCACACTTTCGTACTAAAAACATCATTCTATCTTCCTTCGACGTCTACGATGCGTTCAAGAAACACCACTAATTACTCAACCGTTGAACGAACGCTCACTGAACAAAAATATATTTCCTGAACGACCATTTATTAAATAGTCCGATTTGTGCGTGCGTGAATATCATAGAGTGAAAACATAACCTCCTACTTCTGCAAAATATTGATAAATATTAATACATGTTAATATATGTTCAATAATTCGTGTATTTCTCCGGTATCCGTTATACTGTATTGTTATAAATATATATTAAGCAAATTCATACTTTGGCAAAAAAGCCGAAAACAAAGATAGAAGCCGACGAGGCCGAGTAAGAGCGAATTTACACCTTGACAGAAAAGTCCAAAACAAACTTAAACTTGCGTTGGTAGAAAAACAAAAACTACCACCTAATCACCGACACGAGTTATAATTGGCTTCTACCTTTCTGTTTCGGACTTTTCTGCCAAGGTGTGAATTCGCCCTTAGTCGGCCTCGTCGGCGCCTTCATTGAGACGATTCATGTGACGTACATACGCTCCCGTTACCGTGGAAACGATACTACGCCGCCGGAACGCGACTCCCAGGGCTGTCTCTATAATGAAAATATCCTTTCCCCCTCTACTGCAATTAGTGACGCAGTTATCAGCGAACGTTCCATCTGTTGACGATAATTATCACTCAACGCCGTATCATTAATTGAATTTGCACTAATCTTTATTTGAGATCTTGACTTAATCTTCATGCTCTTGTTTTGGTCAATCATGAATTACGTTATTACGCAGTGTGAAGAGTTAAATGAATAAGCTTGAAACTTTTCTTTTAAGAAAACAGAGGAGTGGGATTAACGTTAGTCATTTGTTACTTTAGCGTGAATCTGATAAGTGTGTTCGAGTTTGTCATATATTTGTCATGTAAATATCGTGTTTCATTCAATCAGCAACGCATATGGAGATCATTATTACTCGTGTTATGCAGATTTAAACACATATTCAACATTACGATAAACGTCTTGATGCCCTCCTCGGTTACGTCACGATTACGGCACTGGACGTGTACAGTCGCAGGTACTCCTGCGGTCGACACATCCTGAATCGAGGACGCACGACATAACAACAACTCCGTGTACGAACGTCTTTAGCGTAGTGCCGTAGTTTAGTGATATAGCGGCGATTCGCAGGACAATAACAGAGAAGAGATGTCCTGTTGTACCAGTGACAAGAATGAGGATCGCGCCGAGCCGACGCGAGTGCGAGGCTGCACCGACATCTTCTGGCTCTGCCTCTTCATAGCATTCTGGTTTTTGATGGTATACAAAAGTGGTGTTCATTGTGTACACTTGTGAACCGCGCGTTGATTTTTTTAAAAGGAAGCGATATTTCGAGTCTAACAATAATTACGATTGAAGCTAAATCTAATTGAATTAATTTAACTATAGTTTTTGATAGAGTATTAAAAAGACTTGTGAATATATCTAGATTGCATTTTAAAATTTCAGTTTCTTTGAGGAAAAGACACTTGAAATGTTTGTGAAGCTGTTATTAATTATTTTTTATATGTGATAAACAGGGTTGGGTAATAACCATTTAATTAATTAAAAGTTAATGCCAGCAAAATTCTGAACATAAAACAGTCTTTTCTTACAAACTACTTTCTTACAACTACTTTTTTATTATTCTTTTAATGTAAGTTTAATTTTTAATTAAAAACTTATGCAAAAAACATATATATTGCTCTGTATAATTAACTTTTAACTTTGATAAGTTAATTAACTTTTAACTTAATAATTTAATTTAATTTTATCTTTTAATTTTTGTTTTAGTTTATGTATTTTTTAACGTAACTAAAATTAACTTTATAGACCACTAACTTTAAACTTGATTTAGTTAAAAAAAATTAACTTACCCAGCCCTAGTAACCCATGAATAAACTTTTTTTAAGTTTGCGATTTAATATGTGATGACTTATCATTTTCAGATCTTGATCGCAGCCTTTGCTGTAGTCTATGGCAATCCCTTGCGTCTTATAAATGGATACGACAGCTTTGGAAATACATGTGGCATGAAAAATAATCCAAAGTTTGGTAGCATGGAGCTCTCTGGACAGGATACTAGTGACAAACCGTTAATATCTCATACTTTCTCTCTCTTTATTCATCTCCTATGACAATGTGTTCTAAAAATTTATATTATGTCACATTTCAGTTTTCTATTTTTTTTGGATATATATAACGTCACGCAATCACTAAAAATCTGTGTGAAGCAATGTCCCGATAGGACTATGAATTCAATGAAAGATATCTGTGATTTTTATGGAAAAACGGGATCACAATTATGCCACGATAGACCCGGCAGTGTTTTCAGCGCGTGTAACAGCGGCAGTAGCAAATTCAAGAATGGATCTTGTCCTGTGCTGCCTGTTTACAGCAGTACACCAGTACTAAATCGCTGTATTCCTAAAGCGATTCAAGATGCGGGAGAAACGATAATCTCGAATTTGTATGGCTTGATTAATTCGTGGGACGTTATTGAGCAAGTCTTGGGAGATTTGTACAAAACCTGGCGGGAGATTTTAGCGTTGTCTTTTCTGGCCTTTGGTGAGAATTTGCTACATATTGCTGTATTACGACTTAGAAAAAGATCTATTGGATACTTATCGAGTTTTCCCTTTTAGTTTTATCACTTTTTATGATAGCCATCTTTCATTTGCTGGCGAACATCGTGACGTGGATCGTAATAGTGCTCGTAAGCATTGCTTGTGTAGGTAAGTTAATATCGAGAAGTATTAATGTAAGAAAACATTTCTGGAGAATAGTTAGATTGTTTTATGAATTAATTATGTAAACAAATGATGTTTGCAGCGACAATATTGTGAAAAGATATAGCAGAACATAATTTATATATGTGTATGTCTCAGAATGAGAATTATTATTGGAATAAGAATATGGAGCACGTTCTTCTGAAATCGATACTTTTGCAAATCATTGTTAAACTGTTAAATCGTTTAAATATTATCTGTCTATCTCTGATAAATTATCATTGATTACTGTGTCTCAAAAGTAAATAAACGTATTTTAGAAGAAATTGAAGAAGAAACGAATGTAAAAGTAAATCTAATTATTGTTTGACTACTTATATTAGTGATTTAATTATTACTTTTATAAAATATATATTTAAAGAACATATATATAAAAAAGTAATTTTTTAATTGTAAAATGAACTTAATATAATATGATACATGACTATGAAGAACAAATTTTAACTTGTGTATGATATTGAAAATTATCATATATGATAAATCACAACAAATAAAAAACTTTTATTTTAGGTGGTACTATACTTTTATGGTGGACATATATAGATATTAAAAAAACATTGGACAAGACTGATCCAAATCAACTTTTGGAAGAGTCTGTTAGAAATGAAAGAGCATTCCTTGCATTTTCTATTATTGCTACTGTTATTACTGTAAGTGAGACTCAACAATATAAACAAATACCATTTAACATCTTAAGTAGCATAGCTCTTTAACGATCTCTTCATCTTGCAGGTCATCATATTGTTCCTCGCATGTATATTACGTAAACGTATAAGCTTTATGGCAGCACTGTTCAAGGAAAGCGCAAAGTGCCTGGCAGAATTACCCGGCCTATTTTTCCAGCCTTTTTTAACGTTCATAGCTTTGATACTGTTCTTTGCCTTTTGGGTAGCTATAATTCTCTGTCTCGCAACAGCTAGTGAGTATCTTGCCTTTATCAGTGGGCTATCTTGTACTATAGACAATATATAAATTATCTCTATGCGAAAATTCTATTGCAGATTATCCGGAAACAAAGTCAGTGCAAATGTACAAGAACAACATATTCGAGCCTTTGAATTTAAGTTCGGTCGGTGAAAACAGTCCTTTAGTCGAGGAGAAGAAGATAGACTTTTCCCTTGATAGTTTCAAAAGTAACGTATCACGCACTCCAATATACTTCCTGCATCATTGATGGAGAAAGAAAAAAAAAAGAGATAAAAGTAACAAGTTGTTAAACACTTTAGCGTTCACCCTCGTGGAGTACGTCGACGCAACGTGGGTGAAGTACATGTGGTGGGTGTATCTCATAGGACTGATATGGGTGTCAGAATTCATCGTTGGGTGTCAAGTTATGGTAATATCGGGTGCTGTTGCGCACTGGTATTTCAGGTAATACTTTGTCATTTTTATAGTTCATGTTTTTACAGCTTTGACAATGATTTTAACGATTTGCATTTTTCTTTTCCTTTCATCAGAGGTAAAAACGCCAACACATTTCCAGTGTGTTCATCTATAGGACACTTGGTTTGCTATCACTTAGGCTCCATAGCATGTGGTTCGCTTTTAATAACGATCTTCAAACTACCTAGGCTGATCTTAACATATCTGCATATGAAGTAAGTCCTTTTGTAAATGGGAAGGATCCATCCAAGTCCTTGACTTCGTACATGTTGCTACTGCTTTTGTCATTTTACTCCGCAGATTTGAGAAAACTAAAGAAACGTCTCCGTGCTCACAGTGCGGTTTGAAGTTTTGCATTTGTTGCTTTTACTGCTTAGAGAAATTTATTCGATACATGAATCATAATGCGTACACCGTCGTCGCTATAGAGGGTACCCACTTCTGCAATGCTGCCAGAATAGTACGTTCTAATATAACCATGTAATACTTAATATATGCATAGACTCTCTAAAGAAAAAAAAACATTTTAATCATGTGTACGTACGTGCGTGCGTGCAAAATATAGATTATTATATATAATAATTATATTTTACATAGTGTTATCATTAACTGTATGGTATATAAAGAGAAATTTATATAAATATATATTATTTTTCTTTCAGGCTTTTAATACGCTTGTTAGTAATGCTTTGCAAATAGCAGTGATCAACGGATTCGGCGATTTTATATTGTTCCTGGGAAAATGTTTCGTCACGGCGGCGACTGGGAGTATCGGATTAATTTTCATGAAGCAAGACCCGAGGTTACACTTCTATGCCGCCCCGATCTTCGTGACTTGCGTTTTCTCATTTTTCATTGCCCATTGTATAATTTCTCTTTACGAAGTGAGTTTACGTACATGTGAAGTTAAAGTTACTCTACGAAGTTATGCATCGTATATATATTTTTTTTTCCCAAAACTGATATGTTCAAATCATCAAATACATTAGTGTTCAATTCATTAAGTAATCAACACAATTCAATTTATTAAGTAATTAAATACACTATAAAAAAAAAAACTTTTGTCACTTTCCAGACTGTCATCGACACATTATTTTTGTGCATATGTGAAGACAAGAACTTGAACGGTGAGAACGGAAAGTGGCGCCAATTCGCACTAGCACAAATTGGAGGTTCCAGCAACAATGCGAACGGACAACACGAATTGGCACCGATGAACGAATAAGTATTTAATATTTATGCGTTCTTTCTAGTAGTCTTTTGTGTACACATGCTCTTTTTGATAATCCCAGAATATTTACTTTCACTTACATATTTTATCACCTCGCATATTTAATGAGACTAATTTAGAGACTAATGGGGGTACATTCCTTTGGATTTTCACGCGTACAGTATCACTGTACAAACACAATTTTACACAAATCTACTGGGACAGTTGCTTTTACAAAGAAGAGAAATATTTAAAATGTAGAATCATGTGAAGGTGTGGTAACTTGTTTTAACGTATTTTTACCGTATATGTAAAGAATAAGACTAACACACAAGACGTGCGCGCGCGTTACTTTTATACAATTATATAATCACGTAATATATTATGACTCTTATGGTATTTAAATACGGATGCTCGTCCGTCAAGACACAAATCCATGCATTTATATGCCATTATTAGAGTTTATTCAAGCTGACTAATCATTGCACTTTTTATCATTGCAAGAAAGATATTTTAGTAATTGTGATTTATTGTGTTTCTTTTTATCATTGCAAGAAAGATATCTTAGTAATTGTGATTTATTGTGTTTCTTGAGAAAAAACGCACGACACAAAGCACTCACTGCTTGATAACGTGAGAAAACCAAAATTAAGAAAAGGGTGGCCAATAAGAGCCAAACGCGGATGTGTGCTAGTAAGATAATCTTAAATCATTCCATTAACAAATTCTACATTAATTCGCGGAGAATTTTTGTTAATTAACCATAATTGGTTAATTAATAAAAATTAATTAGAAATGGGTGGTGGGGTGCACTCATCAATATTAATAATGGAAAACTACTCAGCGCATGCATCACATTACACGTTCAAATGTATTATCCTCCCGCGATTTAAAATTATCGCACTAATATCCGCGTTTGGCTTTTACTGACCGTCTTTCTCTTAACCTAGTTGCATATCTGAGAGCCTGTTTATATATAATTTCTTGGGAAACAATGAATTATATTATACATAAAATGGGAACAAATGTAAACTCATATATAATATATAAGTATTCATATTATATATTATATATATTATATATTATTATATATTACTCATCATATACATTACACTATCATATACATTATATATTATATATAAATACACTGGTCAACAAAGTAATTTGTCACATGAAAAGTTCTAATGTGTTTCTTATATATTTTTATACATATAGAATCTAAAAATAAATTCCGAATTTTTCACTTACAGTTTTTTTATGACAGTTATGTAAGATTATATCACTGGAAAACCCTGGGTGATAAAAAAAATTTGTTTAATTTTTTAATTTTGAATTTGAATTATTTTTATGTGTGTGACAAAAACAGTTTTCTTTTGTAAACCAGTGTATTTGTAAGTTTACAAAACAAATCTCTGGATTGATTCTAGACTATATCTAATGAATTTGTACTTTGAGATACGCGACCTGTTAGTGCTTAATGTTTTTCATTAAACTGCCAGATTTTAAAGCATATTTCATAATTTTTAATGAAATCTTTGAGAGAAAAATTGTCGGACCACAACGCGTAATTTATTTTATAAGAATTTTTTTTAAGGTTCTTTATAAATATTCAGTAAATATACAAATAGCGAACAAAGTATAAATTAGATTTATATATAACGTTCTTTTTAAGCATCTAATTTTATGTTATCAGAGTATTTTTGCACGTATCATAAAATGTCCACTGTGTCTTAGAGATATACAGAGCCATATATAAGATAACACAAGTATGTATTTATATTATAACAGTGCATATATAAAAACACGAAGTCATTGTTATAAATGATACGATTATTGTTGACAAAAGAAGATTTATATTCTGACACAACGAAGTGCAATTACCTATAAAATAGTCCGACAGATTTCCTATATGCAAAAAAAATATGGGATATTTATCATGTTGTGAAAGTTCTCTATCTGTTGCAAATGAAGAGTCTATTTTCTAAACTTTATATGCGTTTCTCATTCCTTCCAATCAAATATCTGGAAAACAAGAAAAAAGAGATTACAAACTCGGTTCATCCCATGGACATAGTATACATGGACTCCGAATGCTCTATGTTCTGTCGTCTAATAGAGTGAAGCCAACATCTAGAAAGAGAGCAAGAATAGAGGGGCTATAGTTTTATTCCTATTTTGTCACTTTTTTGTTGCGCGTGTATCCATTTCTCGTTTCCATAATATTATAGACAACACCCCGACTAGACTAGCAAGTAAAAGTCTTACTTAAATTTTACTGCACATTTTGTGCAGAAAGAGATAGAGAACAGAGAGGCTGTACATATTGACTCATATTCTGAACCCTCTTTTATCGATAAAAGTGCCTTGAATCTCAGCTCAGCAAATCAAGTGGTCCCTAAGCCTCTTTTAGAAACACTTTTATAGATAAAAGAGGATTCAGAATATGGGTCATTATGTCGAGTCCTTGTATACTACAACGTTCATGGTTCATCCATAGATAATAAGTAAGAGGCTTTCATATTTTAATGTACAAAGTATTTTAAGCTAGAATAAGGAGAAGTATTATATGCAAGTGCTTGCAGTGCTCGAAATAAATAAACTAAATATATAAGTATGTAGGTTTAAGTACACTTAAATACACGTACGATCGCGATAAATACAGTATGTGTTTATTACAAAGTACAAAATACTATTGAACAGTTTGATTCTACATGTTTTATACACTTGTATTGACAACTCTATTAATGTATTAATGCATATATGTGTAAAACGTGTTTGCGGGAGATTGAAAAATTTTTATTAAAATATAATTTTGAATCGCTTAATTATTAAATTTAAGAGCATAAGAGCACAATTAAAACATACACAATAAAAGTATACACATTTTCAAGAAACAATGCAATCCGAAATCAATATTATGAATATATTTATTTAATAATATTGTCTATGTGGATTACACGCTATGAGATTGTACATTATTCATAAAATTGTTTATTGTATGAATAAAATAATAAAGCAAGAAAAATAGTTTTTCATTATTCTATTACATTATCATTGCAAAATAGAAAGACTTCATTATATATTTATATATATATATATATATTTGACTAGACGCTCCTATGGCACCTTTATATTATAATTATTTTATATTAGCCTATATTCCTATTATATTAGGAAAGTTTCGTCCGTTTTTTTGCAAAAAGTATGGTTTTATTTAAGAAAGAAAATGAAAAAGTACGTCAATCAAAATATTGTCCATCGTTAGCAATGACTTTTTCCCATCTTTCGGGCAGCAAGCGAATTCTGCGGCGAAAGAATGACTCATCTTTGGAGGCTATCCAGTCAGAGACCCATTTTTCGACGTCTTCATAAGAATTGAAGCGTTCCTCAGCAAGTGCGCGTGTCATTGACCGAAACAAGTGGAAGTTGGAAGGGGCACAGTCTGGTGAATAAGCCGCATGGGGTAGCACTTCCCAACGAAGTGCTTCTAACGTTTCCTTGACAAGTTTTGTGACGTGAGGCCAAGCGTTGTCATGAAGCAAAATCACTTTATGCTGTCTCGTTTCATATTCTGGTCGTTTTTTGTGCAATGCTCGGCTCAAATGGATAATTTGTTCTCGGTAGAGATGCTCTGTGACTGTTTGACCAGATTTTAACAGCTTGTTATAATCGCGAATAGTACCAGCGCTTTCGAAACACTTCTCGAGGAATTGTTTCAATTGCGCCACAACAAGGAAGCGATGTGCAAGTGCTGCGATAAGCACCACCTTGCACATTCCGCATTTAGGACCTCAATTCCAAACGCATTACACCATTACCAAATATGGTAATGTTCTTGTCGCCAGGCACCCCCTCCGACAAGTCTAAAACAATACTATAAAAAAGCGGAGAGACCGCTCGCGTAAGGCTTAACATCTCGGTCTCTCGCCGCGACATACGCGTCATACGTGACTTACGCGCGGTTCGCATATTAACTCATAAGTACGGGAGTAGTAATTAAAACTCATACAAGTGTACAAATTAAATAAACCTTTTTATATTTTACACTACAAGAAGTAGTCAAAACTTCTACTACATTTTATCCACCGCCACACACCCTGCCGCGCCCGCATCACCGATCTCGAACTCTTTTCGTGTCCTGGCAACACGGGCACGACAAGATCATGGTACACAATACCATTCTGATCCCACCAAATACAGAGCATTGCCTTCTTTCCGTGGATATTCCGCTTTGATGTCGATGTTGAGGATTGGTCGGAGTCGCAAATGGTTTTTCGACGTTTGGGGTTGTCAAAATATATCCATTTTTCACCCCCAGTGATGACACGATGTAAAAACCCCTTTCTTTGTTGCCTAGCAAGCAGAATTTCGCAGATGGTTTTTCGCCTTTCAATCTCTCTTGGCTTCAATTCATATGAGACCCACTTTCCTTCCTTGTAGACCCTTCCCAAGGCTTTCAAACGATCGGAAATAACAGATTGAACACAATTTAAAACTTCTGCAAGATGTTTTTGCATTTGACATGGGTCTTCATCCACCAATGCCTGCAATTCTTCGTCTTCAAATGCTCTTGGCCGTCCAGAACGTTTTTTGTCTTTCACATCAAAATCACCTCTTTTAAAGCGTTGAAACCATTCTCTGCATGTTTTAACGGAAGGAGCATTATCACCATAAACTTCTACAAGCATTCGATGAGCTTCAGCTGCAGTTTTCTTCCATTTGAACCAAAAGATTAACACTTCGCGCAAATGACGCTTATTTGGCTCAGATTTCGACATTTTCGTTGTAGTATGAAACAATATTATTGATGCGAACGTATACCTTTATATACTGAATTTTATTGACAGATAGTAAAACTAAAAAATTAAACTCGGTTTAGACATTAGAGTTACCGACAGTTCTAGCTATATCTACTCACCGCTAGATGGACGGAACTTTCCGATTTACCTAATATATACGGAGGTAGATAATATAGTAATAAGATCTCTGCCTGAGACGGGTTTGGCTTACCTTCTGGATATTTACAATGATATTTTTAGTAGTCAAAGTTTTATTAAAAAGTGGAAAAAAAAATATATTATGTTCTTTATTCCAAAAAGCGAAATTAATAAGTTCAGGCCAATCTCTATGGCTTCTTGTATATTTAAAATCATGGAAAAAATGGTATATAACAGGCTCAACTGGTGGCTGGAGTACTATTCTAAATACAATCCCTCACAATATAGTTTTTAAAAAAACAAATCTTGCATAGATAATTTGTCAATACTATATACAACTATTCTTAAATCTTTTAAGAAGGGGAAAGCCACTTCGACTATATTTCTAGACATTAAATCAGCATTCGACAATGTTCTGTGGGACATTTTAGTTACAAAAATAAAAACAATAGGAATTCCTCCATGTATAATCAGTTTTATTCAGAACTCCATAGCTCAGAGAGAGGTCCATTGTCGTTTCGGGGAAATAGATGAGATATGTTCAGCTTTTAAGGGCCTTCCTCAGGGCAATGTATTAAGCCCGTTTCTTTTTGCTATCTATATGAAAGATATGGAAAACCTTAATTCGGGTAATTGTGTAATGTTGTAATATGCAGACGATGTTTCAATTTTTACGGATGTGTCCCCTCTAAAAAGAGGAATTTCTTTTCTGGAGGATTCCACAAACAAAGCCATTAGTATTTTAAATATTGTCGGTCTTACGCTCTCCCCCGAAAAATCCAAATTGTGTTTTTAAAAAGTCTTCCTATGAAAAAACTTGAAATGTTCTCAGTATAAAAATAGCAGGGGATCAAATACTAATCTCTTTATCAGTTAAATTTCTGGGTATGACATTATCGTCTACGTTAAAATGGGATCTTCATATAGGCTCAGTTTGACAAAATTGTCAAATTCCCATAAACATTATAGGGTACGTTCAGATTCCTTACCCGGGTGCACTCTAATACTAGAAGTGCTATAGTATATGTAACATATACTATAGTGTTTCTAGTAATAGAATGCACCCGGGTAGGGAATCTGAACGCACCCATAGGTAGCCTTATGGCTCGTGCACACAGGACACGGCAATGCTTACCGCGCGGCGGAAGTTCGTGTGACAGCCAATCAATATGCTTCTTTCCGTAATAACCTTGTAGCTCTTACGGAAAAACAACATATTGATTGACTATCGCGTGGACTTCTGCCACGCGGCATGCATTACCGCGTCCTGTGTGCAGAAGCCATTAGGGATCTAACAGTAAAGCCCATTCTACAATTGCGTGAACGTGGATGTAAGGGGTTGTAAGTGATACGACAACCAATCAGAGTAAAGCAATCAGTGAATAAAACATTCGGATTGGTTGACTCTTACGTTCACAACTACGCTTACGCAATTGTAGAATGGGCTTAAGAATCAATAATCGCTGATTGTTCACTGAGCGCTTTTTTCGCTGAACGCGCCCAGTGATTCTGTAACTCGTTATTGCAATTAACGACAATTTCGTTATCATTGCGCAGCTTTTTCGTACTGTAGAAAAGCTGCACAACGATAACGAGACTGTCGTTAACTGCAATAACGAGTTACAGAATCGCACTATAGGGCCCCTATTCTTGAAATAGTTGCGTATACATAAGTTTTACTGCGCAGATTTAATCATACTATAAAATAGCTGCGCAATGAAAATTACGTATACGCAAGAATTTTAAGAATAAGGGCCCAGTGACGTCTCTAACGGCAGGGTGTGTTCGCATTGCAAGGTGCGCCCGAATCATGCGGGTGTGAGTTTCGGAACGATGGTCACACTTCGGGTCATATGATCGACGTTACGCGAGAATTGATGTTCCGTCATAGGCGTTGACTTCTCCCCGGTGTGCGCTTTGCTCTTGAGTTTCTACGAGTTTCTCGAGTGCTTTCCAACGAATTTCGCACGTTCCTTTCGTGGAGCAGAAATACACACGGAGCACCATGGCCCTCAGCGATGCCGACGTGCAGAAGCAGGTTAATAACGAAATGCTTCGCTATATTTCGAGGCCCTGTAACGTTCACTCTTCAACGTACATGTCATGCATACTCGTGCTATTAATACTTTTGTCGTTATTTATTATTACGTTATCTCGCTCTTTCGAATGAATATGACGCTTCGCAAATCCTATACGTTATTCGGGCGTCGAATTTCGTGTCTCCGTGAGTCTTAAAATTGCAGCTTTAATCGGGCAGAAATCCGGTCAAATCTGTGAATGGCCAAATGCCAATAAAGTCGAACAGATAAATAATTATATTGCCTGTGAATCTTTAATAGTAATTCTATTGAAACACTTTATCAAAGAATTTTTTTATTTTTCATATGCATTTTTATTTAATAATTCTGCAATGTTAAGTCTTTATTCAAAACTCAAACTGGATTAAAATTATTAGCTAAAACAAGATTTGAATGAAACATATTTTTATATAACTTATTATGTATGCTACTTGTGTATATGTGGGGGAGTATTATAATCCAAAGACAAAATGGTCTATTTTTGCATATAATACCATAAGAGACATATAAAGTATGAAAGTAAAAAATGATATTGCAGATCAAACATATGATGGCCTTCATAGAACAAGAGGCCAATGAGAAGGCAGAAGAGATAGATGCCAAGGCTGAAGAGGAATTTAACATTGAAAAGGGACGTCTTGTGCAGCAACAACGTCTCAAAATTATGGAATACTATGAGAAAAAAGAGAAGCAAGTTGAACTGCAAAAAAAGATGTATGTATAATAAGTATATACTTTTTATTTTTATAAGATACTTAATGTTTTATCTCTATAAAGTAAATAACTGATTATATATGTATATATTATATAATGAAATATAGATTAGAATATATACATACCTGGTAAGAATATGTATATGTACTCTTCTCAGAAGAGAATTTCTTGGAAAAGTTCACAAATTTCTATAGTACTATTAGTACTAAGAAGTGATCTAACATATCTGCATTTTTATGTTTACAACTTCTTATAGACAATCCTCGAACATGCTTAACCAAGCACGATTGAAGGCTTTAAAGGTACGCGAAGACCATGTACGCAATGTCCTTGATGATGCTAGAAGAAGATTAGGTGAAGTAATTCACGATACTGGCCGATATAGAGAGATTCTTCAGCTGCTGATTATCCAAGGCCTTTATCAAGTACGTACTTATCATTTTAATATAATTACTATAATTATTATTTTTCCTTTTTCTACATATACAGGATGTTTGATGTTAAGTGCATTCCATACTCTGTGTACAGGTAGATTAGTTTGATCTAGTTTATATCTATACAAAGTATGAGATATTTAACATCAAACATCCTGTGTACATAGTTTTATCATAATAATAAGTACTGATTAAACATCCAATAATCGAAAACTTTTGGGAATAAGGGCATATAAAGAACCACTTACATGGATGTAGTAGTGTTATATAACTAACTATATCACAAAAAAACAGCTAGTATCTATCCTCACTTACGTAGAGGTAAAACAATTTTTTATTTATTCAAATAACTAAACGTATTTCGGTCCTTCGGTGGAGCTTCATCAATAGTAACATTGTTTACAATATAAGAAAAAAATCCTCTGTTACGTATATAAAGAGAAAAACAGTTGTCTGATGAACAATGGTAGCAACACAAGTTAACAATTAAATCTAATGGGAATTGCATCAAACGCCATACATGAAAAAAGATATAAAAAATAATTAAATAATGTTCATATGTAATATCTACATAAGTGAGGATAGATACTAGCTGTCTTTTTTAATATAGTTAGTTATATAACACTACTACATCCGTTAGTGGCTCTTTATAGGCTCTTATTCCTCAAAGATTTATTTTTTGTTAGTGGCTCTTTATAGGCTCTTATTCCTCAAAAATTTATTTTTATTTTTGATTTTATCAATAAGAAATTATAAAATAATACATCAAATAATATTTTTATCTTCATTAATAATATACATTTTTATAGTTGACCGAACCGCAGATTACTCTACGCGTGCGTCAAGCCGATATACATCTTGTAGAATCACTTCTCGAGAGTATTCAACAACAATATAAGCAAATGACTAAAAAAGACGTTATCCTGAAAGTTGATCCCGATAACTTCTTGCCCAGCGAAAGCTGCGGAGGTGTGGATTTGTTAGCATCTAAAGGTAACTTTGCAAAACAATCTTCAATTTGTTTCATCATGATATTTTTACTCGCTATCAATATAAATCGATAGAGTAAGAGATATCTGCAACGTGTCATATATAACACCATAATGTAGATAAAACGAGTATTAACTTCATTTAAATCTAACTTTGGTAAGAAATTGTGTTACCAATTTATCAGAATTCTTTCTCTGTATTATATTAATGACAAGTAATTTCCAATTTCTGCAGGACGCATAAAAGTGAGCAACACTTTGGAAACCAGATTAGAGCTTATAGCTCAGCAGTTGGTACCCGAGATCCGTTGCGCCTTGTTCGGACTCAATCCGAACCGCAAATTTAACGATTAAGCCACTTTTTCTTGACAGCGGTGACTCTCCAAAACATTCCCTCTTATCAAACAAATTATTGTCGCCTTTCACTCGTGTATTCCGTAGGATAAAATTAGCGTACAATATTTTCCTTTCGTCGAGACTCGCGTTCAATATTCTCAATGAAAGTATCCAACACGACGGATCGCCGTGCAATATATAATCACCATTGGAGCAGTGAACAGACTGTATTATTTTACGAGAACACTCAATAAAATTAATATGAAATATCGCATGTAAAGCGATAAAAGAGAGAAAATACTTCACACACACTGGTAATAATATTGTCAGCTGTCAAATTTTCAAGAAAGGTCAGTGTTCGTAAATAATACAAAGCATACTTTCTTAGGCGATTAGGAATGTTAACTAATGGAGTTCATAATGATAGTTAATGTTTTTGGCTGCTTATGTTAAAAAATGAATAGCAATTGCGCGAAGAGCATAGTACGTTCGATATCGTGCAGAAAATCGTACAAATAAAGATATTAGCTGTCGAGTTCGTTTTATGTGTATATAAGTGTATATGTACTCTCTTATATACATATAGAGCATATCGGTATATTATGTACATTATGTAAAAAACAACGATATATCAATACATAAATATATTATATTAATCGTTGTTGTTGTTATTATTGTAAACTTTTATTTGGAAAAACTTCAGTTTTACAGGAGTATAATATTAGAGATTTGTTATATTAATTTAAGGCAGCATATATAACAATGGCATATATAACAACATTTATAATAGTGTACGTAATTTTTTTTGTGTATATAACTTTTCACTAATTATGTCCTATACTCTTGTAAGATTAAGTGTACCAAATACTGTGTTCCATCATTATGCATATGAATGTACTGAGATATACAGATAAATAAAATATATTGAGATGTGTGCTTGAAAATTTATTAATACAATATTATCCGATAGTTAAAACAAAATTATAGATTATTCTGAAGATAAAATTTTTTCTATTGGAATTCTTTGCTCCTCTTTCGTGTGCTTTGACTTGATACATAAGTAATTTGATGTTTTTCTCATAAAATAATATAATCTATTTTTACAATAATTTTAAATTACTAATAGTCTTTTAGGAATGAATAGGATTTTCAAGTTTGATATTCTTACATTGAAGGCCCATTATTCCAACCTAATAAGCCACCTAACAATTAAATCATGTGTTTATCTCTGTTCAATTTGAAAAAAAAAAACGAAGGTAAATATATGATTTAATTGTCAAATAGTTTACCAAAAAGTCAGAACAATCGTTCCTCAGCTGTAAAAGTCTATATAAAAAAGACACAGTTTCTGTAAATTATAATTATAAAACTTCTTATACAAAAAACTTTTGTTATACTTGATGCAGCAAGTTACACGGACGAGATTCGAAGATCGATGCACGCTTCTCCTTCCATGTCTAACGATTCCGGCGTGTCGGTTGGGTCGATCTGTTCCCCATCGAAATGGAACTTCAGATTACTTTCATCTTCGCCGAGTTGTAACGCGCAATAAGAGAATAGCGTTCTAAATTGCTGATTCTTCTTGAGCGGGACGATCAAAGACTGTTTTTTGTTAGCAGTTTGCACTTTAATATTGCATTCATCATTTTCATCGTTGTCCTTATCCTTACAGGATAACGTGTTCATACCTGGATTCACTATGCCACCATCTATGAGAAAGTATAAGATACAATCAATATAGTTACACAATATTGTCATTTTAAGAAATTTGTAATTCGTTTATACCAACCGAGTATATCTATAACTGAAAGATTAAGCAATGCTGGCGTATCAACAAGATTGATGATTTTATCGTTCCTCATGATTAAAATTTCATCCACAGAGACTTTCTCCAGATCAGCGTAATGCTGAAAAATCTTCAAGAAACTATCGTGCTACAACGAGAAGGAAAAGGTTCGAGAAATGTAAATAGGCTCTGTGCTAATATTCTAACTAAAGTGAGAAAATTCAGGTCTGTAAGAGCCATTCATGATTATCTAATGCAATTTATTCTGTGGATCCTATTTTTCTGAAGATAATAACGTTTAAGTGTTTAACATACGTGACTGGTTTTTTTGCGGGAAAAGTTCGAAATTGTGCGTGCGAGCGCCACTAACAGCCAGCTGCGAAATTGATATATACATACCCTACGCATACTCAGACGATCTAGCCTGACGGATCTCCACAATACTTTTATATTAATCTCGTAGTTATCATCCTCGCCACAAGCGTCATCATCCGAGGACAAGGCGATAATATCATCCTTGGTGGGTTCAGAAATTGGTTTATCGCTGTGCTCTAATGGTATAAATTCCACCTCTAAAGTATCGACAAACGAATGCTAAAAACCAAAAACATACATCTTCTGACACATTGATCGTTTATACAGTGTGCCTATATTTGTTTTAAAAGTCTTGAAGCCATTGGTTGATATGCTTAGTTTGTGAAATCAATATCTAACAGAAAACTTTGCTTGTTATATTAAAAAAAGTAAATATAAATACATATTTATAAAAGATAAATATAAATTATATTAAAAAAATAAATATAAAAAGATTTATTACAAAATTACCCTTTTTCTAGTTGACCTAGTAGTAGGATAGAATGTGCATCTGCTTCTGCCTCTGCCTCTACCTTTACCTCTACTTCTACCTCTACCATTACTTACACCTCTACTTCCAGATCTTGTAATTCTAGTTTCTGTTTGTATATTGTTTTCATTTATTATATTACTTGGTAAAACTTCTGTATTGGTAATCGTTACATCATTTTCATCATTTATTACTGCAACACTGAAAATGAAGTAACTATAGATATATTTTCCTATACAGAGCATAAATATTTATTACATATATAATATATATGGATAATAGTGTATAAATGAATGGTTTTAAAGAACTATATATAAAATATTATGTATATAATATCATACCTGATAGACTTTTCAAGTTTCTCATTTTCAAGGCGTTTTTGTTTTAATGCTAAAATCAGATCATTTTATATTTAACTTAAATTAACTGTGTACATTTTATATTAAAATAAAATTGCTTATTTCCACTCTACTTGCTCTTTTTACTAATGTCCTTATTCTGAACCTTCTCTTATCGATAAAAATATGACTTATAAATCTCCTGAGATTATAAGTACATTTAAAGGAACTTTTATAGATGTGTGTGTATGTGTGAAAGATGGTTCAGAATAATCTTAATCTAGATTTAAGTAAATTTAGAAATAAATAAAAAATGACCTCTTAAACGAGCAGCAGGGTTTGTATATGTATCATCATCATCTGAAGAACTTTCTACTTCTATTACTTTATCCATTGTAAGTCCATATATGTTTTAACATGCAAGTACTTGAAACACATTGCAATTTCTTACATGATTGAAGATTTATATCATACTAGAATTACATGACAATAAAATATATTACTTGTTTAACAAACCTGTAGATTTAATGAATAACGTGATCTTAGAATTATTAAGAAATCTTCTATTTGCAGAAATTTCGAAGAAACATTATTATGTGTTCATTCTATGAATCTAATCTAAGAAGCACAATTCCTATCAAAACATTAATCACCAAGTAGGAAAAGATGACATCTTGAAAATGGATAAATTTATCAATTCTTCTGCTTCTCTGTGTTACACGTCAATAAAACGTCAACAAAATTAAAACGCACCGTCAATCTCGCGTAAATCTATCGTTTCCGACAAACTTTGCTTTTTCTCACTTTTCGAACTTACAACAAAAACGAACAATTGAGAAAATCGTGCTTAGGCGACGTTCCACACATCCGTTTAATTTTAACTACCAGTTAAGTCCCAATAGTGATTGGTTAATTCTGATTAACTCTTCTTAATGTCAAATGCGATTGGTCAACTTCAATGGAATAACCAGCAACTTAAGTTAACTGAAGGTTGTGGAACTGGGCCTTATTCATGGACATAGGTCCATATTCTGAATCTTCTTTTATCTATAAAAGTACCTCTAAAAGAAGTTTAGGCGTTAGGAATATGGACCTAGGAATATAGCGTTTAGGAATATGGACCTAGGAGCCAACTGATTGGCTGAGAAGCTACATTTAAGGTACTTTTATCGATAAAAGAGAATTCAGAATATGGACCATAGTATACATGGACAGGAGCGTCCCGATTGACCACGGTACGATTGGACACCATCAACCGGTGCAAAGAATTATGTGAGTTACCAGGTCGAACCAATCATTGGGTGCTTTCCAGTTGCGTACACTGTGTTACACAAAACCAGTTTATTGGTTGCATATTATCTTACAAGATATTTTATATAATTTGTGACCAATAAATTGATTTTGTCTACGTGTGTGTCAAGATATGTTAAGCAATTGGGAAGCACCCACAGATTATAATGGGTGTTTTCCAATTGCTTAACACATCTTGACACATATGTACACAGAAATGCACAAAGTGTAAAGGCCAAATCACACTAGCGATTGGCGATTGATAATTGACGATTGAAGATTGGAACTTGACCAATTGGAACAAAGTAAGCCAAGGTTGAAGCTCGTTGATTCGTCAAAATCTAATCTTTAATCGTTAATCGTCAATCGTCAATTGCTAGTGTGATTTGGCTTTAACGTTGTGCACGATTCAATTGGAACAAAGTGTGTACTAATGTGTACATATGTCGAGTAGGATTATGGCTCCTGCACACAGGATCCGGTAATGCTTGCCGCGCGGCAAAAGTCCGCGCAACAGCCAATTAATATGTTGTTTTTCCATAAGAGCTAGAAGGTTATTACAGAAAGCAGCATATTGATTGGTTATCGCGCGAACTTCCGCTGCGCGGCAAGCATTCCCGCGTCCTGTGTGCAGGAGCCATTACGGTTACGATTAAAATTTTTCTACGTGCAAAGGCCTTTACATATATGGAAATGGCGGAATTGGTGAAAGGGCCGGTTAGGCGACAGTTTCCCGAAAAGTGGAGGGGATAATGTTGGTACCAAAGAAAATCTCTACACGATATAATTTAAAGATTCTGTTCTTTGTAACTGCACTGCTAAATTGGTGCAATACATTAAAATAAGGCAAGTATACGTTTTCTCACTCTAACCTTTTGCATTAGTTTAGCAGTGCAGTTACAAAAAAACAGATCTTTAAATTATATCGTGTAAAGATTTCTCTTGGTATCAACATTATCCCCTCCACTTTTCGGGAAACTGTCGCCTAACCGAAAGGGTCTATACCCTAAAGGCCAAATCACACTAGCGATTGGCGATTGAAGATTGACAATTAAAGATTAGATTTTAACGAATCAACAAGCTTCAGCTTTGCTTTGTTCCAATCTTCAATCGCCAATCGCTAGTGAGTGCTTTCCAGTTGCGTACACTGTGTTATACAAAACCAGCTTATTGGTTGCATATTATCTTACAAGATATTTTATAGCGAATTCGGTTGCTTGCACTAGTGTGCACTGAGTGCGCACTAAGGCTTGTTCATAGTATGTTATTATATTTAAAAATTGTCTTAAATAATTCTCAAATAAATTCTCAAATATTTTTAACCATAATATGATATGTATAACATCCGTACGAATCATTTTATTAGTTAAAATGTTTTTAAATATGTATTTAAGACACGATCTTAAATATAAGAATGTACTGTAAACAAGCCTTAATGCGCACTCAGTGCGCACTAGTGCAAGCTACCGAATTCGCTATAATAAATTGGTTTTGTGTATGGTGTGTCAAAATGTGTTAAGCAATTGGAAAGCACCAGTGTGATTTGGCCTTTAGTGTGATTTGGTCTTAAAGGCCTGTACACCATTCGGAGAAAGAGAGAAATGGCGGAATGTGATGAAAAGTGTAACGGGAATTGCTCGTTTGATTTCAGCGAAGACAAGCAGAAGGGCGTGTGTTTGATAAAAGAAGAGTACGTAGGTATATTGTAAGAGTTTCGTCAATCTATCGGTCGCAAATTCACTTCAAGAACGCGATTACGAATATCAATTCGTTACTTAACCTCCAACATTACCACAGTCACATGGTTCTGGTTCAGGACAGCCTGGGACCTGATTCAGGCTGTGTTCGTTTTAGGCGCTTTTGTATTGAAAGTATCATCTTCCGCTCGCATGTAATAAGTAATAAAGATAGAATGAAGCCAATTTAGCACAAGAGCGAACGTAGCCTCAATATACGCATTATTCACAAATTAGTTTATAGTGTTATTTTTTTTAAGCAGTTAAAATGTGGTCTACATATCTTATTAAAAATTAAAGTTTAAACATTCAAATATTTCTTTTTAAAAGTTAGTTGTTATTGGTAATTAACACATCTATAAACTAATATACTGGCTTGGTTTACATCGTGCACTTGATAGTGTACTAAATAGTAACTTTCTATTAGATAATCTTAATATCGACGATATATATAAACAATGGTGTATTAAGTTGATATAATACTCATCAACAAAACATATTGATTGAATGCATCGCCATTGATATGCATTAAGTTAATAGAAAGTTACTATGTATTATGTTTATGTTGATATGCATTAAGTTAATAGAAAGTTACTATTTAGTACGCATATCAAGTGCACAATGTAAACAAAGCCATTGTTAAGTTTGTCATAAGAAACATAGATCACGTCTTATCTGTTTGTAAAATAAGTAATTTAATATATCTGTGAAGTAATACATCCATAGGGTTTCCAAATATTTACTTTTTACTATCAATCCAGCTGTTTAGCTAGTATTAAAAATGTCAAAATTATTAAATATTCCAACTGAAATATCAAATTTATATATTTCATGTTGTAATATATTTATTATTCTTGTTTTTACTTAATTTAACATTTGGACTGCTAAATTAGTATTGTTTTTAGGTAAGAAGCTTAATATATCTGTGAACTAATATCTATAGGGTTGCCAGATATCAACACAGATATACATCTATACAGATATATAAGTTTTTATAATATATATTCTTGCTGTTGTCAATTATAATAATAAAATTGTGATTACATCCTTATATTCTGGCTATATATTTTATTCACTGTTATTATAATGATTATAATCTATTGATATATTTTCCAACAAATATATTTTTATGAACCAGATTTCCAATTTTTCCTTTCTTCATTTTGGAAATCAATTGAGATCTTTAATTTTCAAATCTGACAATCCTAATCCAATAATCTCCTGCTGCGATTGTACAAATGCTTATTTAACTCTGCTACTATTTAACGTTGTAAAAAACGTCTATCCTCTTTATAGTTTGTATGTTAAATATTACATGAATAATATTTCTATGAATTTATATTATTTCATTGTCATGTTTACTCATAAACAACCACAATTAATAATATCCTCGGTTCTGTCTGTTATATATTATTATTTATTGTTATTGTGTGAAACTGACATTTATAATATTACAGGTTTATCATCGAAGACCACGTAAGGCAGCTGAGTAAGCAGTGTTTGACAGAGACCGATAAGCAGAAAGTATTTGCGAGCACAAATGCGGAAGACGCGGAAGCACAATCGTCATCAGACGAGTCGGCTGTTAAAAGGTTCAAGCAAGATGACAAGAAGGAGAAGCTCAGAGGTCAAAATAAAGCGAGGCCGCCGCCATTTAAGGCGCCCAGGGAGTTGAGCTTGTGCCCTTGGATCGCAGATCAAACAGTGGACGAGTCTGAGAGAAAATGCCTGAATCAGCGCTGCGTGTTTCTGCACGATCGCAAGGAGTACTTGAAGATACGACCGGTGGATATCGGCACGGAGTGTCATATCTTCAACGTGACCGGCAAGTGCCCGCGAGGTACCACGTGCAGAATGGGCTCACGACATCTGACTGAAGATGGTTTCAATATCGTCGACGAGAAGAGACTCGAGGAGTACAAGAAGCGTTCGCCTTCCACGATGAATCAGCTGTCCAAGGACCTGCAGAACAAGCTGCGCAAACACAAGTACAATTTCGCCAAAGCGGAGGCGATCGTCAAAGCCAACGATCCGTCTAGAAAGAAGATGCAACTGCAATACTTCAAGTCCAACGAGCCTAAGAACGTCGACAATAGGGAGACGCGTGAGACGGAAGCTAGGGATAAGCCGGGATCAGAAGTTGCGGCCGCAGAATCCGTTCACATCGTCGACAATAGCAACGACGTAAAAGCGAAGTGCGACGTGGCTGATCGCGATGCCTCACATGAGTCGAAACGATCGAGAATGGGACCGGTGGACGATAGCGACCTGATCAGGTTGCAACCGTCGGAGAAGCGGAAGATCGATTGGAAGAACAAGATACTGCTGAGTCCGTTGACGACCGTGGGCAATCTGCCGTTCCGCAGGATCTGCAAAGAGTATGGCGCCGACATCACGTGCGGCGAGATGGCATTGGCGCCGAAAATCCTGAAAGGCGCGCAGGAAGAATGGGCGTTGGTGAAGAGGCACGAGTGCGAGGACTTATTCGGCGTGCAGCTGTGCGGCAACAACCCCGGCGTGCTGACGAGATGCGCCCAGCTGCTGAATCGCGAGATCGGCGTGGATTACATCGATCTGAATCTCGGTTGCCCGATCGACTTGATTTACAGGCAGGGCGGCGGCAGTGGTATGCTCAATCGACTGAACGTACTTGAAACCGTGGTAAAGTCCGTTAGTCAAGTATTGGACATACCTTTATCTATTAAGACTAGGACCGGGGTCTACATAGACAGGCCGATCGCGCATAACTTAATGCCAAAGTTTCACGAGTGGGGTGTGTCCATGATTACTGTGAGTAAGTCCGTTGGATTAATATTTCTTGTCGCTGACGGCCTCTTCGGGAAGACTGTATTCTCGGCGCAAAGCGGAACTTTTCAGGGAAGTTTATGAAAAAATTGTTTAAAGAACGTGGTTTAAGAACAGTTTTAAGAAAATTTACTTCAAAAAATTTAAGAAAATTGATTTAAAGGGAGTTTATGATAAATTGATTAAAACATTTTTAGGAGAATTGTTTTTAAAAACAGTTTAAGGCTCTAGGAAACCTCTGCCGCGGCCATCCTGATTTATGATATCAAAAACAAAAAAATACACATTAAAAATCTTGCAACATATGTTGGAATAAAATATGTTTACAAAACGACACTTGCAATCGATCGAGTAGATACGTAAAATAGTCGACTATTCTTTTTTTCCTTTTAACGATCAATAAATAACTGCAAAATTAACGTGACAAAATTATGGAAGAAGATAGATTAAAAAAAAAAAGCTACATGTCTTATTAATTTTACGGTTATTAATTGTTGATTGTTCAAACAAAAAGAAGTGTTCCGACTATTTTATAAGTCTACTTGATTAGTTGCCTTATTTCATATATACTTATATCTTTTAATTTTAACATATTTTGCAAAAACTTTCAGCGTGTATTTTCTCACTTCATCAATCAAGAGTTTCACGACGAGGAGCCAAGAATCTTAAAGAAGATTACTTTTAAAGAATCTAGATGTCGCTGGAGAGATTTAATTTTGCATACATTATGCCGAATTATTAATGTTCAATGAAAAAAAATTTTCTAGAACAATTGACAAAGAATTATTGTCTTCTGGGAAATGCGAAAAAGGGTAGTAGAAATACGAGCTTCTCGGAGAGATCGGCGCAGATCTCGTCGCTTATTTAGCGTTAGATGAAAAGCCGTTATTTTCCTCAATAGGTTCATGGAAGATCTCGTGAACAAAGATACACGAAGTTAGCCGACTGGGACTACATAGAGAAATGCGCCCTGGCGGCGCAACCTGTGCCTGTGTATGGGAACGGCGATATTTTATCTTTTGATGATTATCAGAGAGTGAAGGAGACCTACACTACGGTCCAAGGCATCACGATCGGTCGCGGTGCCTTGATCAAGCCATGGATATTTACGGAGATCAAGGAGAGAAAGCTGATCGATATATCGAGTGGGGAAAGATTTGATATTCTTCGAAAGTACACGAATTACGGACTCGAGCACTGGGGATCCGACACCCACGGGGTCGAGACCACGAGAAGGTTTATGCTGGAGTGGATCTCATTTCTTCACAGGTAAACTCGCTCCAAGAGCAACTAATTGCGCTATATTCGCGACTCCACGTTGTAAAAAATAGTAATTGAATGTAATCTGTATAATTTGCAATCAGTTTCTCTTGTTAAAAAATTTTCCTTGTTAAAAAATTCATCTTATTTTGATCAAAAGAAAAATATAGCTGGTATTTTATCCTGTTAAGTTACTCTTAAGTTGTTTAAATTATATATTTATATCGCAATTGCTTTATGTAGAATTTTACTGATAAATAGAATTTCTTCCTTTTTAACTCTGTTGGAATAATACATCTATTGAATTATATGAAGCGTTGCGCTATTATAGTATAAAGCGTTGTACCACTTTCTGTTGTATGTATTTACAATATAATGCGTTACAGATATGTTCCTGTTGGAATTCTGGAGAGACCACCGCAAAGAATCAACGAGCGGCCGCCGTTCTACAGAGGTCGCAACGATATGGAAACGTTGATGGCCAGCTCCAATTGTGCCGACTGGGTGAAGTTATCGTAAGGCGATTGTTTTCAAGCTACCGGTTCTTACCGGATTATAGTTGGATCTGGCTGCGCAATCGCGATATTCACAGTTTCGTTTTCTTTCCAGAGAGATGCTGCTCGGAAAAGTGCCTGACGGATTCCACTTCTTGCCAAAGCACAAGGCGAACTCGTGGAAATGATCCGTCATGAAGAAGCGAAAACGAGCGGATTCTTCCGCGAGTGAAATGCGTTTTGACCTTGTACGAATTTTCTCAATAAATAGTTTATATGAGAAAGAAAACGCGCAAGACGGGATCATTAATTGGTATCCGTTATATTTCACTTATTCATATTTGTAATACAGTGAATAAATATTTTTAAGAGAGACCTCGTTTACATATTGCAAATATAGAAGCTTTTCGATATTTTTGTACTATATAGTGAAACGTCGAGTTCTAGTAATTGACGGATTTGCCATCGGTAGATCAATAATGATCCCTTATGTCGCTCAGAGTGGCCGGCCACATGCAATCGCAATCGCTCTTGATCTCCATCATGTGCGGTTCCCAGCATTCGGATTCCCATCGTCGTCTGGATAGAAACAGCTGCCGGCTTCTCTGCACGCAATGAAATCCTGGATAAGCGCATTTCTGAAAAAAGCGAATAAAAAATATCGTTATAACGTTTACAAAAGAGCGATTTTGCATTCCTATCATTCACCAAAAGAAAATCTTTCACTGAAAGATTTCTACTATCTCGGATGCGTATCAGTCTATTTGTCATTGCGCGAGTTTACCTGTTGCGGACGTTCCCCCATTATCGCTTCATTGTCGTCAAATCCCTCGCAGGAGATCTCGAAATAATGCGACGGTTGATAGTCGTAAACGGGATCGTCCATCAAATCGATTTTCGTCACTTTCGTTTTGCAAAGATCATTGTATTGCTGTGTGTAAGTTGAAAGAGAGAAACTTGATATGGATAATTATGTCTCAATGTAGCGATACGTTACGTGTAATATATAGAGACGCTTGAATCTTAAAGATAAATACGCAGAGGAAGCATTTACAGAAGAAGGAAGAATTTTCAAAATTACTATACGATTTAATAACCAACCCAGACAACATAATGTTTAAAATCAGAACATAAGACGTCTTAAAGATAATCTTTAAGACGCCTTAAAGACATTTATACATAAATCGTTTGAAAGACATCTTAAAGATGATCTTTAAGACATCTTATGTCCCGATTTTAGACATTATATCGGGGAAAGAACATGTGGACATTTTGCCCTTCATTTATTTTCTTTCTATTTTTCATATATACTATTAGGAATTAAAATTTATATTAAAAAATTACTATGTTCCTTAGCAAAATGAATTATACTAACAGTCTATATCTAAGCTAGAAAATATAGTAAAATTGAAAAGAATGTAATGTATAAAAGGAAAGCTATATAATCTTTCCTCTATGTAGAATTAAAAAACTGACAGGAATTCGACAGAATTAAAAAAGCCTCGAATTTTAATATAGACAATTATCTTTCAATGCAACGTCACCCGTGACGTAGAAGACGTTTGAACCAGAGATAAATACATAAGAGAAATTTAGAGTTGAAAGAAACTGACAAGATCTAAATAACAATATTGAGGCCAAGAATAAGAGCTAAGACAGATATCCGAAGATCCTAAAATTTTATTATAACGTTTTAGGTTGAAATGACCAATACAAATTTAAACGTTTCAGTTCTAAGTGTTTGAACCTTCTTCAGTAACATTAATGAAATTGCTCATATACATACAAATATACATATAAACACATCATTCGAACAAACGGCTCACGGATATTACATCAAATTAAATCATTGTAAAAACGCATAGATAGCAATAATGGTCAGGCAACTTGTCGCAGTCGAGACTGAATGAAATTGTTAATTTATCCTTGTAAATTGGCAATACCATGCTACAATTGGTTGAGGCTCCTTAGCATCTGGGAGAGGTAAACCAACTGTTTTATATATCATTAAACACTAGTTCTTATTGTAATAAATTAACATACCATCAGCATAACGACGCCTAGACACAAGACGAAAATGATTATCAAAGACATTATGTCAACTGATAAACTTCAAATAACAACACCTCACTCGGTTCGACACTTAAATCTTGTCAAAGTAAATATTTTTATTTAAAACATCTGATAAGTTAAAATTTAAAATTATTTGCAACAGGTAGATAAAGGTTATCTAAAAGTTTGGTGTCACTCTGTTGATTTAAATCGACAGAGCCTGTCTTTAAATGCTTTTTAGATTGCTTCTCTGTGTAGCATTTCAGATATAATTCGTTTTTTATAAATAGGTTCCACGTGTAGAACCTTAACTTTGTCCCATTCGAAAATGTACCTTTCCTCATATATGTGTACCACATTTATGTCAGCAGTAAAATTATTTATTGATCTTTATCTTATTTATTGATCATTAATGTTACTGAAGAAGGTTCAAACTTAGAATTGAAACGTTTAAATTTATATTGGTCATTTCAATCTAGACCATTATAATAAAATTTTAGGAATATGGACATCTTGTCTTGGTTCTTATTGACCTCAATATTGAGATTTTATTCTGAGAGCCTTGTAAACTGATAAGAGTTCAGCAGAGCTTAAAGCGTCGAATTCTTCGAGAATTTAATTGGAAAAAATTGTATTCTTAGATTAATTATCGAGCAAGATTAACTTTGGAAAATACTCGCATTCTTTTTTATCGCACAAAATCTATTTCTAGAAATAGCAAACCATTTACTGACAATCATTAAATTCCTGTTATCTCTGTTTAGCTGTTGCAGCTTGTCCTCATTCTCCATTGCCTCATTGTAATCATCTTCTGACAGATAAGAGAAACCCCTCAGTTGTCCGTCACGCAGACTATATTGATTATACAGCTGAGGCTGCCTTCTGAAACTGTCCTTAATCAGCTGAGTGAGATTCATCCTTTTGCAGGATACGTAGTTGATGGCGAGAGATATAGCGATCTGCAAAGTAAAAAATCAACCATTTAAATAAATACAACGATTTGTGTAATATTATCTCTGAAGTCCGTATGATCCACGCAACTAAAAACCACTTGTTTGATTATCACTTCTTTAGATAAAGTTCTACATTAAAAATGTACATACAAAGTAATTGTACATTTGCTACATTAATAATGTATACAATAATGTATACAAAGCAACGATATATTTAAAACAATTTTTCAGGACTATCTACTGGCTTCTTTCAGATCGAAGCAGAATAAATTTTGCGACGAGAACTAAGATATCTCGAAGAAAATAGCCGGCTATGTTCGATCTACTTTTATCGGTGACACAGAATCGCGAATGCCTTTTAAGCGTCATGTTGCGTCACTGATAGGGCCTAAACTTCGATGGAGGTCTCAGTCGGTAGCTTTTAGCGACCCATCAAACCCGTTGATACGTAAATCGCGCGCAGAGGGTCCTGAGCAAATGGGAATGGAATTGCGATGAATCATTCGTTTAGAGAGTACTGCAACACTGGCGAAATCATTTCACGCGGTCCGTCATATCGATGAAATGCGATACGCGTCTCCAATTTCTCTCGCGAATCCTTTATTCCTGATGTCGGGTTTTTTCTTCGTCCGTCGTCGATGAGGTGAAGTCTTACTAAAGAAATTCATAAAGAGCAGTTCACACCAGAAATAACACTGCTAATAACGAATGGTTTTAGCAATGTTATTAAACAATATAGATCGTTTCATTTAAAATTGCTGAAAACAATCGTTTCCAACAAGATACAAAACAAGTTAATTGAATTTTGCTATTAATTTTTTTATTTTGGAATGAAAAATGTTAATAACATTTGTTTTCAATATTTTGCGGAAAACAAATGTTATTGATTAAAATTTTTTATTTTGCCACTGATAAAATTAGGAAAATCATGATGAAACTGCTAATAGCAATGTTATTAGCAAGAATGATATTTACAAATGTTTTCAACAAAGTTAGAAAACTTTAAAAATGATTAAATTTGTATATAGCACAAATTTGTTATTGTGTATAGCACATTTTGTTTTTTGTTAACACGTGTTATTAATCCTTTAAATATTAAGTTGATGAAAAAGATTTGTCGTACTTATCAGATAAAATAGAAAAAACGAAATTATCTAATTTCATAGAATTAATCATTTTTTATGAATAAAATGAACATCGAGTCGAATTTTTTTCATCTAACGAGAATTTCTAATTTTTCTTTTAATACTCAACTATAGATAATTTTCGTTTTTTCTATTTTATCTGATAAGCAGGACAAATCTTTTTCACCAATCTAATTTAACAGTTACCAATAAATTTAACAGTTTACTCATCTTGATTTCGAAAAAATGTAAAATTTCTCCAACAAATAGAATTTATGTCTCTAACGTAGTTTCTATAAAATTTCTACATAGTCTTGGAGACTCGAAGTTGTATATATATAAATGGGATGCTCAAAGAGACGTATGCGTCAAGAATGTGAAAAGGAAGGAGAAGAAGTCATACGCCGCACGCAATTGATGACGCATTAATAAGAACGCACGAATTTATCAATAGGAACGACGGCTTTCCCGCCAAGATCGGTATTAGTCGGTTTGCAAGGTCGGTTCTGATTGAGCTGACGTGCTATGTGTGTCGTGCGATATAAATTATTCTTCCCCGCGTCATCGAGTTAATTCGCGATGCTGCCGAAGTGACGACAGAACGACGCACGAAATAAACGCACGCTTCCAGTTTGATGGCGTTTTCTTCGACTCCAAGTAACATTAGAGCCAATAAGCACTGGCGAATCTGCAAAGATATCGGCACACCTCTCTTTTTGGACAATCTCACGTGAAAAAGTAGTGTTACCATGTGCCGACTGCTTGATATATCGATACAGATAAGAAAATAGCACACATAATTTCATGCGAACATCTCTCCTTTTTTCGTATAAATTTATCCTAAAAAAGAAAGAAAAATAGGACGAAGCGAGCGAATATTTTCCTATCATAAGTATCGTATCCTTATAGATCCTTCTGTTGCGAACGTACGTTGAGAAAAAATAATATTTATTTGATATATGACATTTTATTTTTGGCATATAAAGTTTATTTTTATGAATAAGCTTTATATTCTACAAATAAATTTCCAAGTATTTTTTTTCAGTACATATTCACAAAAAGTCCCTCACACTGTGTGTGTGTGTGGGGAGAGAGAGAGAGAGAGAGAGAGAGAGAGAATTTATTTGAGATATAAAATTTATTCGCAGAAAAATATATAAACCGTATATTCTCCACAGAAATAAATTTTAATTCTCACACACAAGGATAAACTTTATTTCACAGAAATAACTTTATTCTTTAGAAATAAATTTCCAAGTATTTTTTTATACTCACATTTTATACTCATAGGAGTCATTCACATTGAAAGATACTCGAGAATTCATTTCTTTTTTAAGAAATCTTATTTAAGATATTCGAGAATTTATTTCTAAGATATAAAGTTTATTCATAGAGAAATAAATCTTGTTTCACAGAAGTAAATTTTATTTTACAAGGATAAACTTTAGATCATAGAAATGAACTTTATACTTCATAAATAAATTTTCATGTATTTTTTCTCAGTTCACATTCGCTCAACGCGAGAACTTTTTGACAACGCGAAATGATTCGCGAAGAGCGGAGAAGAAGAGAAAGAGAGAGAGAGAAAAACGGACTACGTGGACTTTTAGCATCAGCGATACGCATTACACACGCGACAACACGTCAATGTGGGGTAGGTAGTTATCCAATTGACAGTGCCCCCGTCTGACATACATAGTTCAGTCGATGGCGGGCTCAGGATGATCCTACGTCTCCGCTGAATGCCAGCCCAGCGCCGGAGCGACAGTCGTTCCCTTGAAATTGCGCTCGCCGCGCGCGCGCGACGATTCCTCGCGTTTCCTCGCTCGAAATCGCTCGGTTCGCGTCGCATTTCGCGCCTGCGATTCGGGATTCTGGTGAACGGTTGCCGGGAAAGATACGCATTTCCTCGCAGACGAGTCGCGCGCGATAATGTGACACAGGGATAATGTCGGCACGACGAGCGTGTTCGCGACGAGGCGATCAGTGTGTTCGCAGTGAGAATGAGACTGGTCAAGGTTGACGATTGATTGCCAGTGATAGAGCCCCTTCTCATCGTCAGGTGATACTGGGGATATCCAGGCGTTCCCACCGGGAACGTGGCTGATTGTTCTCTCCCGAAAAGGGAGGAAAGACGAGAAGACACGAAGAGGGGAGAGAGATCGAGTCTCAGCGGCGCGCGTGAGGCATTCATCGGCGGCTCTACAATCAGAATGTCATTGGGCTGACACCGATGCTATGGCAGCCGATCTCTACGCGAATGGCTCTGTAAAGTCAACGTCCGTCAGGTGAGACCGATAAGAGATAAGGAGCGTGACCAGCTCGCACCTCGTTGATAAAATGTCCTTCCATTTCGCTCAGCTTTCCTCAAGCGAGGCGGGTCACGAACATCCAAATCGTTGGACTCCAATTGGCTCAGTTATTCGCAAATAGTCGGTCGCGTTAAGAAGTCCAGGAACAGAATTGATATAATGTAATACGGCCGCCCAGTAATAATAATAATAACAATAAGGACATTTTCAGTGTTTGCATATTTCAGAATTGCCAGATGTTATATTTTTTACAAAAAATAAATATTAAATCTTAAAATAATGCCTTGTAAAATGTAAATCTTAAAATTATATAGTATTAAATGAAGATTAGTTATTTGCATCAATATGTGATCATATAATTCAATAAAGAAAAATATATTCTTCCCAGGTGGCACAGAGAGTTTAAAATTAATTCAGCGAATGTCAGTAATTTTGAGTTCATTTTCAAATGCAAAAAAGATTCTTTTCAGAATTAAGTTCATTTCTTTTCAGAAATGAATTCTTTTTACATCTGAAATTGAACTCAAAATTACTGACATTCGCTGAATTGTTTTTTAATTCTTTTTAAACTCTCTGTGCTGTCTGGGTTATTATTAGAAAATAATTTTCATAAATTAAAAGCACAAGATATTTAAGAATGTTATTTTTAAATGTCGGAAATCATTATCATCAAAATAATCATATTTATATTTGCTTGTGAGATTACTGTAATATTTTGTGTTTAAATAAAATTATAACATTGTTGAAATTTGAGTACATCACACTTTTAAGTAAATATCAATTTTTTCTGCGTGTACTTTATTAAGCGCCAAATATAACACCTGACAATTATCAAGAATGTAGACACTTTCGAAAAATCCTTGAGAGAATATAGACACGTTCTTCGAAGGAGAATCGTTAATGGATATATCTAACGTTAAATTAGAAGATTAAATTGAAATCTCTCTAGCTATTTGAAAACATGATAACGAGTCACTGGCGTATTAGCGACATCGGAAAAATGAAACAGAAAAATACACGGATATTTCGTGCGCTTCGAGGAAAGCTGGTGAAATCGGCCGAAAAGGAAGGCTCCTATTCTCGATGCATATATTCGTTTAATGTGACCATCCGCTCGTGAGTTTTATTTGCCTATCAAGATAGCATTCAATGTCAACGTGACATGAGAATCAGATAGCCACGTTCAGGCACGCTAAATGCGGCCGTCCGATTCTAAACTTTATTTGCCTAACACGACGAACGCGCGTTCAACAGTCAACTAGGCAACGAGGAGATCGCGCGGGAACTTTCAGTTTTCCAAAGCGACGTGCAAATGCAAATGCGCACGTGCAATTTAAAAACACTCGATAAAGTAATCTGATTAACTTAAAATAAATAATAATGATGAATACACAAACACGAGAATGAGACGTAATGACATCCGCAGGTTTACGAGAAAAGCTGTCTTCTCACTTGGATTTGCTTGAGATTGAGAAGATTATGATGAAAATTTAGCGCATTTAAAGGCTCTGGTTGGTTTGTAGGCAGGAATTAAAGGAGTTTCTTTGGAATTTTTTACCAAGAAATTATAAGACACATATTTTTGAGCTTTTCAGTATATTTTTATTATGTTTTGAGGAACCCGATGAAAAATTTTTCATGTAAAATTTTGTATGAAATTTGTCCATACATAATTATGTATAATTATATATAATCATATAAAATTATATATAATTATACACAATTATGTATAACAATATGTATAATTACATATAAATTTATGCGTAACTATGTAAAATTATATATGAATTTATATATATAAGTAGAATGTATGAACATGAATGGACAAATTTGATACATAATAATATATAATTATATATAATTATATATAATTTTATATAATTATATATGAAAAATTTTTCATTGGGAAGTTACATGATTTTTTGCATAACTACAGCTTGTATAATAACTCAGTTACAGGGCGTGGTGCAATACTTCGGCTTGTGTCCTATTAGAGTGTATGATATCGTCGCTTGTAAACAAGATTCTTGTTTTATACGAGTGTGACTATTGTCTAAACTAGGACCATTGAAAACTAAGCCAAAATTTGTTCAAAATGACGAGATCAACAAACAAATCGCGATGTCATAATTTTGTCAAATTTTGTCAAAATTTTAATCCAATGATCCAGACGGTAGGCACACTCATGTAAAATAAGAATCTTGTTCACTTTTTTTGTTTTAGATCACTATAAGTGACTGTATCATGCACGCCAGCGGCACATGAGTTTAATGTTGCGCATGCGCTTTATAACTCAACTTATAACTAATATGCGGGTTTCACTTACGAGAAGGTCATGCAACTTCCTTCAAGCATAATAAAACACTGACAAGTTAAAAAATGTGACAAGTTAAGAAATTTCATAGAGATTCGTTATATGCCTACAAATTATTCAGAGCCCTTAAAGTAGTGGTTTTGTTAGAAAATTATGTTAAATAATGATTAATACGACATGAGGAAGCTCTATAACTTTGTACTAAATGTTTATAAATGTGATTTACAATATATACAGCTTTAGCATTATAGCAAAAGAATATCAATCAAACTCACTTATAATTTTTAAAAACTCATAAAGAAATAATCATTTTTGGCGCTTTGACGAGTTAACACTTTTGACTAGATCGTTTGTGTATATGTTTGCAAAAATATCATATGAATACCACACTAAGAGAAAAATACTAGAGAAAAATAATTGTAATGTAAGTTTCTTTTCATATTTTACTCTATTTTCTGCATTTTTACATATTGATTATAGATTTTTTAGATTATTTAACCATCTTATCTTTAAGAAAATAACTGTTATATAACGCATATGTTATACAATAGTCATATTGTTGAGTGGGAAATTGTAATATTAATGTTATGTTACTGTTACTTGGTGTTTATTGAGTGTTAAAATTTAAACAGATTCCTTAAAAAATTGATTTACGATTAAAGCCAATGGAATTTAGAAGTTTTCTCGGAATGTTTGTGAAACAAACGATAACTCTGTATAAGATATGAAACAAAGAGAGAAGGAGAGAGAAAGGTAATCCAGTGTACGTAAGATATGGGATACCCTCCGAGATACTTTTGTCAACAATAATCTCGTAACGTACACGATGATGACTCTGTGATTTTGTAATGTATACGTTACGTTGTAACCGGTAAGACTGATGACACATCGAACTCTGGTACACAACGGTGTCGAATAACTGCTGATACGGTATTGTTTAGAGCGGCCGTTTACGCAAGTGTGTCTAATCTGTCGCGAATTTTTGTAAATCGAAATCTCAAAGCAACTTCGTGAAATTGCACGGTTTCTATTTAGATATAAATCAAAACCTGATTTTTGAGTCTTCGAAACTAGAATTCAAAATTTTGTGAGACCTCAAAACGCTTGAAACTTAAATTATCTAAACCTGAAATGCTCATTAAAAAGAGATAGTAATTGTGCATAAAACGGGCTTCTGTATAATTACTTTTCATTTAAGAAATCAATTTTTCAGTACATAAAAAAGCACAGATCAATATAATTATTTTTATTGGTGTAAAATATCAACATTCTAATATACAACTATCAAAAAGAATATTTTTGGTTTAGAAACTAAAAACTTGACAAAATTTTTTTTCAGAAAATCAAGTTTTTTAAATCTTTAAAATCTTTAATCTTTCAGAAAATCAAGTTTTAAATATTTATTAGACATAATTAAATAGAATGTTAGTTAAACATGATTAGTAGAATTTTTTTATAAAATATAATTAGATAAAATATTAAGTAATTATATAGAATATTAAAAATAATTATATGCAAACTAGATGAAAATAATTATTTCTAAATATAAGAAAAACTAAAATTAGATGAAGTTTTGAATTTTTTAGAGTTTTTATCTATTATAAACTACTTTAGTCAAGGAAAATTTAGTCAAGGTTTTTGTTTAAAGCACTAACTCTATCCGAACTTTTTTCAGGTCGTCTATTAGTTTAGTACGCTATCTATATACTTTAGCGACCTGTTGTATTCTGAAATTAGCATCTCTGTCTCAGATTTAGAGAATTTTGAATTACAAAAAATGCGAAGTTTTGAAATTTGAAGTCTTTCGAGGAAACTTGAAACTTGAAGTCTTTCGAGAAACTTGAAGAGTTTCGAGGTTTCGAGTATCCCATTCTTAGTTTCTGTGCATGCCAAGCAATTGCGCAAGGAACGCGGTCAACGTCAAAGCGCGGCGCTGGAAGTAGACAAAAATCGCGCGATCGCTCCTTCCTTTCGAGTTTTTGGGACGCGAATGGAAGATTGAACGAGTGAACGCAGAGATGCGCGCGTCTCCGCCGCGTGAGCGCAACAGTTGTCGCTTTTTTTGCAAACAATTTCAATGACAATGAAATCGTTTAATAGCCGCCACCGCTCTCTGAGTTAATAAGCAATTGACCCTCGGCCGGCCGAGTAAAGGTTCCCATTGATGAAGAGCGTTATTAAGCGGACTCGAGCGAGAGCGGAACTCGAAATCTCGACTCTTCGAAAATCCTAATCCGATTATCCGTCTGCGATCGTGCACACAGAAAAACACATGCTACATTCAAGTTAATCTCATTTGTTTCACGTATTTCATAAATTTATATATCCGCAAATCTATCCTCAGTTCATCATAATTAAGATAGTACATGAATGTTATACAAATATTTGGGAATGTTTGTATGTTTCATGAATGTACTATAAAAACGTTGTTATATGTTCATAATACGTTCATGGTACGTTTATATTCGAATGACACAACCATAAATAATTTGTGAATATGCATTGAATATTTATAAAATGCTAATTTATCATTGATTTCGCGTTTACAATTGTAGAGGAATAATTTAAGTATTTTATTTCGCGTGTGTGTATATATATATATATATAAATTAATTAGATAATATTAGTCATTCATTAGATAACATATCATTCATTAGATAACATTATTATCGCGAGGGACAGTTAATCTTCTTTAATTAATAATTAAAAATCTACAAAGTTATATTAGGAAAATGGTAGATGACTTTTTTGTTCAGTTTAACTTAATGTATAAGCACACGATGACAGACATCGCCACTACCATATCTCGCGTGATCATTCACAGATCTACTTTAATTAATATCTCGATAATTATTGCGAATATCACAAAACAGTTTAGAATTTGTATGTCTACCTCAATCCGTACTATGCCTCCATGAAAGCTTCGAAAGTATTCTAGGACACCCTGTATATATATGTATATATATATATATATATATATATATATATATATATATATATATGTGTGTGTATGTGTGGTATCTAAACAGAATATATTTCATTTCGCATAAATAAATAGGCAAACGAGAAATCACGCCGACATTTAGTGAACACGGAGAAAACCATAAACAAATTTGAATTAAAAGTCTGTCTTTAAGAAATATAATTTTTTTTAAATTTGAGAAAGAGAGAGAAGGGGAGACACTTACCCTATATCATCGATTTATGGCGGAGCATATGATCGATTGTGATCGTCATAAATTAAGACTCCTGATACATCAACGTAGGCGTGTTAAATTACGTCGTCAGATGCGCGAGCCGCGTCAGGAGTTTTCGCTTAATGAGTCGTACCTTCAAGACCTCCGGCGCGCTTTTTCACGCGCTTCATCGAAGGACTGTCGTCAAGGACTAGTAGACCTATTATTGTAGTCAGCAAATTGAAACGTAGCGATGCGATGTTACGACAGTCATAATTCTTGGCTGGCTAGACGATGATCGCGACGGCACATTTGTTTGTTCAATTGTACGCGCGCGCTACCGCGACCTGTA
The DNA here is from genome assembly GCF_010583005.1 of Odontomachus brunneus. Lineage (NCBI taxonomy): Eukaryota > Metazoa > Arthropoda > Insecta > Hymenoptera > Formicidae > Odontomachus > Odontomachus brunneus. The sequence goes on from NW_022639451.1 coordinate 3,113,163, forward strand.
CTGACTAAGATCGATGCAAAGTCAATCCAATAAATCCACGTGTTCGTAGAAATTCCTCAACGCGCCGGGATCCATCAATTTAATGAGATATGTGCCGTTCATTACACCGCCGAATTATACCGAGTTCGATTCGCTGGCTGATGTTGTCGAGTAAATACTTGATAACAATCTATTTTTCGATATAAGGGCAACGTACTAATGCGAATGTGTTCACTTTGGTAGACAGTCCTGGATTTCTCATCAGATGTTTGTCTAGGTCTTAAAAAAATTGTCAGGAAACCTAAAATGGAGGAACATTAGAAAAGAGAAGAGTTGGAAAAATCCCTTTTTCCTACAAAAGCAGAATTATTTGGTTAATAACAACTATTGCTAGATGTTGTCCGTGATAATTTCAAGTTAGTTGAATCCAGTGTAGGACCTTAAATTTTCGATTGAAATTCTTTTTGACTAAAATAATCGAAATAATCAAATTATTGATCAAAATTCATCAAACATTATATATGTAATTGCGAATAATTTTACTGATTGGTGCAATTTATTATTAATAAGCGTATAATTAATCTCACATCAAAATTTGATTAATAATTAATGTTTTCAATTAACAAAATCATTTATGATTTTATATATATAGTTAATTTTGGTTACCGGTTATCTTAGAGAAAATTTTAATTACACCGAGAGAAAATATTTTTGAAGATTTATTTGTGGAATATAAAGTTTATTTGAGTGAAATAAAATTTATTTTTGTGAATAAATTTTAGATCCTACAAATAAATTTTCAAATATTTTTTCTCAATGTGAGTATTAATTACATTGAGAAAAAATACTTATAAATTTATTTGTAGGATATAACGTTTGTTTATTTGTAAAATAAAATTGATTTCTTTCTTTGTGAATAAACTTTATACCTCACAAATAAATTTTCAAATATTTTTCTCAGTGTGATTAAAATTTTCTTTATTTCACAGAAATTAATTTAATATTACATAAATAAATCCTTAAATATTTTTTTCTCAGTGAAATACTAGTTGAATTTAACGGGTGAATCAACGTGACAGTGATACAATAAAATGCGTTTTAGTTAAAGGAAACAAAATGTCTGGTTCTAAATTTGTTTCTTGAGAATCAGGAATTTTGTTCTCCTTAACCAGAATACATTCATTCGTATCACTTTAATGTTAATATTTATTTTTTTCTTCATGCATTATCTTCACTGATTGTCTGCCAGAACCTTCAATATCTTTTCTTTCAATAAATGAAAAATTGCGAAGCAAAAGAACGACACATTTATAATTTTTCAAAAGTCCGCAGATTAATCTTTTCGTTTGGAAATTAATTTAAAAAAATTATTCCAAGTACATCGAAATCAAGCACAAATTTAAGAGAGGAATCTAAAAGAAAACGCTGGAGAACTTGAAGATCCGTCTCCGCCCCGAGATGGCGGAAGTTGTGACGACTTACGGGAAGGAAAGACCGTGCGAAAAAGACACGCGGACGCAATAAATAAATGGACAAAGCGCTTGTTACGTCGCGTGACGCCGATAGAGTGAGGCGGAGGAAATGAGGGAATGAAAATTTGAAGAGTATCTCTCGTGGCTGCGCACAAACTGAACGTAGGCTGCGGCGGATGACGCGGCGCGGCGCGGCACGCCCGGTTCAGAAACTCGAATTAAAATCGCTGCTCTAGCCCGGCGGCGAATTAAACTTTTAACCCAAATATCAGGAGGCTGACAAGGAACAATGGGCGAAGTGCGCGTGAGACAGTGGGTAGTGTCGTCGTTTCGTCTTCCTTCCGAAATCATTTGTGAAACTTTGGTGTCCTCGTGGCTTTCCTACGAAACAACAAGAAGGAAAGAGATAGAGAAAGAGAGAAAGAAAAAGAGAGAGAAATAAGCTAACGCTAATTCATAAGTATATACAGGGAGAGAATTTCATGGTAAGAGTTATTATTAAATTTTGTAATAGAGGAATAAATCGACATTCCACAGCAATTTTTTATTCTTTCATTTTTCATGAAAGGATAATAAATACGCTATTTATGTCTTACACTGAGAGAAATTATCCGATAATCTGAAATTAACGGTTATTTACGATCAAATTCCGATCAATTTTTATATCTGATCAGGATATCCGATTAGATTTAATCGGATACTCCTGATCATATAATGGCATTTTATCAGATAAACCGATCAAAAAAAAAATTATGAATCGATATTTCTCATCGGGTGTTTCCTGATCGGATACAAAAATTCATCAGTATTTCTATCGGAAATATTAATTTTTTTTAATTTTGTTAATTTTTTATCGAATAATTTCTCTCAGTATATGAACTTTGAAGTGTGGTATTAAAAAGTGTATTGTGTTCAGTGACGTAGCCAGGGCTGAGGGGGCTGCAGCCGCCCTTCCGAAATTAATTTTCTAGGTTACGCTAAGTGTGAGACAAATTTTTTCGAATGACCTTTTTTTGCTCGTCAAAAATAAAAAGTAAGCCCCCGTGAAGCTTTTTTCTGGCTACGCCACTGACTGTGTTCTTTTCGAAACTTACTATGTTCCTCAGCAAGATAAACTTATTTATTAACAGTGTCCTCCTGCACTAGTAGAAATACAGAAAAGAATTTCTATAAACAAGAACAACTAATATTCTTTCTGTATTGAGAAAAAATACTTGGAAATTTATTTATGGGATATAAAATTTATCTACGGAAATAAACTTTATATTCGGCAAATAAAATTTTAAAGTTTTAAGTATTTTTTTTCTCAGTATACGTAATAATGCGTACCAATATACCGAGAAAAAAATACTCGAAAAAATTTATTTATGGAATATAAAGTTTACCCAGGGAAATAAACTTTATATCCGATAAATAAAGTTTCAAATATTTTTATTTCTGTATACTAGTCATACGAAAAAAGAAGGAAGGCATTTGTATTGTCATGCTTTAATTATTATTAATTTGTGTAATAATTAATTAATAATTAATTTTAATTAATTTATTGTTCAGATAAAATGAAACGATTTTATTTTCATATCGTTATAATCTTATGAAACAATGTATGTGTTGTTTTGATCTATAATCTTCTATGATTTTTTGCATATATACATTATATTGTAAAATTATAACGTGGGAGTATAATCGTTTTATGACATTTGAAAAATCTGAAATGACTTATTGCACAACCAAACATTTCGTTATTTACCTCTTACTATTATTCTTATCATTATTCTTATCATTATTCTCTAATTTTTTTTTCTGATTACTTCTCTACGTCTGCCGTTATATTACCAGACAACAAGAGTGAGTCACCAATGTTGCCGGAGTTGGTATATTTGTACTAGATTTGGTACTTTTTCTTCACAATTGGTACGTTAGTACTACAATGCATAAAATTGGTACAAATAGGGCTAGTCTTAATATATTTGGTACTTTTTGGTTCACCAGAGTTGCGTTCCAAAATCCTACTCGGCAAGTAGAGTAACATTCAATTAATCAATCCCACACAGAACAAATATCCAAAATATATCTCATGGATATCCTGTAGATATCGCGATATCTATAAGATATCCATGAGATGTATTTCAGATATTTGTTCTGTATGGGATCATGACAAAGAAATCGTAGTTATCTTTATTCTGATTGGTCATTTAAATACTACCTTACCCGTTAAATAGAGTTTTAAAACACAGCCCAGGGGTACTATTCCGTTCCCGCATACCGACAGTTGTCGAATCGGTAGGCGTCGTTGCGCAGCTTTTTTATACCGTGGAAAAACTGCGCAACGACACCTACTGATCCGACAACTATCGGAACCACGGTAACGGAATAGCACCCCAGATAGTCAATTAGAAATCTTTTCCCCTAACGTGTATTCATCTTCTAATGATTATGTTTCGCTCAGCACTCGTACTGACGCTAGGTGTCATTCTATTCTCGCTTCTCATTATATGTTGTAGAAATAGAAAACAGAAATATAGAAACGAGAATAATTTAACATCATTGCGAATGCTATGTGGTACCTAATATTAAAAGTCAATTAAGTTAAAATAAGCTTAGCATCTTAGTAACAAAATTAGAATTTGTAAACTGTTATTAAAAACTACTTTTCAACTAGATTATTTCTACTTTTTTATAAATAACATAAAAAGGTAAGCAATTTCGTTCTAAACAAATCTTTTGTATATTTGATAGAATGAATATATCATATTATATATGTTATTTTTGTGATTTATATTTGTGATTTTCAGGCAACTTTTTATTATATTTTTTAAGTTAATAATAATGTCCGATATACGCAATGAACAAAAATAAAAAAGGACATAGGTCTAGTACATTTTGACGGAATCTGGTACATTTTTCTGATACTAAAGTTTTCTTCCCGCCGGCAACACTGAGGGTGGAGTCCCATGGCACATATTTTCGTAACACGTAACCGCGTAACCAATCACATCTTTCTATTCTTTTAAAACTTCAGAAATACTAAACAGAAAAAGCTAAAACATAAATACTAAACGTCGCAATTTATTGATTACGCGCTTACGCGGTATGCGAAAAATACATGCCATGGGACTTTAGTCTCAGAGTGAGACAAGAGAAAGGACTAATAGCGAGAGACGTGAACTCTCAGGTCGATACTTCGGTATTAGTTGAGAACGCGGAGTTTGGTCAAGCCCTTCGAGTGTAACACGAAGCCGAACGTGGGCGAAGCGTTAACGAGTACGTGCTAAAATAAGGTATCGGTAGTATTCTTACACGTCGCAGGTGTCATTTTCGCGCGAACATCGTCCGTATTTGCGGAGGTAATTAGAACACCAGTTTGGCGTAAGACCGTTATAGACCTGTTAATTGTAATCAGGTGATGCTGGGCGAAGAGGAAAGAGGTTCTTGCCAATGAGCTTCGATTGGTTACTACGTCATGCGCCATTATAATTGCTTCGGTCATATTTTCGCCGAAAGAGCGCAGATCCGCCGAGTGATTACGAAAAAGACGAAACTACGTCGCTTCTAATGCTCTGATAGTTTCAGACGCGATTTTCAGAAATATCGTCGTACGGTCAAATTGGACGGTATTATACTCAGAATATTTTCGCAACATTATATACAACAGCATAATCAGTACGATTTATATACTGGGAAAACAATACTTAAGAATTTATTTGTGATATATTAACCCTTACACTGTAAAGGGGATCAAATTGACCCCAGCACTTTTTAAAAGTCCGTGTATCTCTTAAATCAATAGGTGCATTCAGTACTACAATCGCTTACTGAGCGCTCAGTGAGCAGCTATTTGTGAGCGCTCGATGAGCGGTTTTCATATACTGGATGTATGCTTATAATCCTCACCTACATATCTATATGGTATTTGGCGTATAATAAGGTTACGTGAGAAAATATTTTGTTAATTTAATATTTATGTTCTGATTACAATAAAAAATGAATATAGAACATATTATGTTTTTATTTGAAAATGAAAATAATAATATAATGCAAATAATCGCGCATTATTATTTGAAAATTTTATATTACGTGATCATAGAGGAATACATATTCGTAATAAAGATTATTTCGAAATAACAATACCACAATATAATTTAAATGATTTTCATGCACATTTTCGGATGCAACGCGCCACAATAGAGGTCAGTGTTGCATTTAATTATCTTTTAAATATTTCTTTGACACATATTTATTTACACATTTATTTATTTATTTACAGGGCTTGTTTTTCATGTTGGATTGCTTGTTGGCTTTATAAACTTTATTATTTTACACGTCTTATGTTCTCTAGAGATATACTAGTTAATAAACTATATAGTTGTAGTAATTATGGTCGTGGAGCTATGTCCATTGACCAAAATAAGCTATATAGTTAAGTGAGCGTAAAGTGAGCGACAGTGAGCGACGTAAAACTACGCTCACAAAAATGGTGAGCGGTCTTTGTGAGCAGCTTAGTGAGCGCTTGTATTCAGGGGGTCGATTGTGTATCTCAAAACAGAGTGAAAAAAGTGAGCAAATTTACTAAAATATTTGTAACTTCATTGGTCAATGCCTAGTGAATTTGTTCATTTTTGTAATTTTCACTCCGTTTCGAGATACACAATCGACCCCCAGTACACAAATCTAGGATGCTCAGTGAGCGCTCAGTGAGCGGTTATAGTACTGAATGCACCCAATAAGTTTCAAACCATTGGTCCTATCCATAGACTTCTATATACTACTAGATACTACTAACTTCGACTCAGTATATAGCCCCGAAAAGTATGTACAGAAATCTCGCGCATGCGCTTATTTGGTGTTCCGACATTCACAATATAGCATCTCATTTTAGGCATTATTGCATTCTGATATAGGTATACAATTGATTAATCACTTATTTTTACAAAATTTTTAATGTTACGTATTTCACTTTGACTTTTTTACTCTGTACGTACACAAATATTTAAGCAGGCGTCATCGGCCATATTACATTTATATCCCTTCTTCTTCTAGAACACCAGTTTCAGGCATGCGCAGATGCTTTTTTTTCTGTACGTAATACATATTGTTCGGGGTCAATTTTACATAGCACTATATAAGGGAATTAGCAGTCTAATAGTTATATACAAGATGTGATAAAAAAAAGACTGGAATTCTGTCGTCGAGTGCGTAAAACTTCACGGATGTAGTTTAAGATTTTACAGATAGGTAGCGCATCCTTCTCTAGGACGCTGTAGAAATTTCGTTATGATCGGTCCAGTAGTTCCGAAGTTATTGTACTGGAAACGAGTGTGTGTTTGTACCGTTCTGCGATTTGTCACGCGTTTTTTAAAATGAAAGTACTGGACCGATCATAACGAAATTTCTACAGCGTACTGGAAGAGGATGCGCTATCTATCTGTAAAATCTTAAACTATATCCGTGAAGTTTTAAGCCCGTATCAGACTACCGACTGCATAGGCCGACCCGACTGCCGACTACGACTGCCGACTCTCAATGAACCAATCACAGTGAGGCGCCGAGTCAGCGCCTCACTGTGATTGGTCCATTGAGAGTCGGCGGTCGTAGTCGGTAGTCTGATACGGGCTTTACGCACTCGACGACAGAATTTCGGTCTTTTTTTGATCACACCTTGTAGAAGTCCTGTCTGTAAAAAATGATGTTTGGTAGAGGTGGTTGCTTGTATATAACGACATACCTGTGTACTGGAACACGACGTAGTTAAAGTTGTCCGTAGGACGTTTATGATCCCCTTTACATTTTGTGTATACTTTCTTATTTTTGCAAGTAAGTAACATTTTTTTTTCGATAAAATTTGTTTTGTTTTTACTTCTTTTATGAAAATATATGAATATTTACTAATATAAGCTATAAATGTAGACCTAATCTTTAAATACAGCATATTTCTCGTTATACACAAAATCAATTTATTTATTATTTCATTTTTTTATGTATTTCATATAAACTATCTATTTTTGTATATCAATACACAAAATAAATAGTGCAAAATAAAGAAAAAAAAAATTTTTTTATCCTCAAATCCTGATCTTGATATTTTAAAATTTGCAATAAATCATGCCCTAAACTTAAGCATTTAATCGTTAATTGGTAAATTTGTTATATTTTTTTCATAAAAGTCTGATCACTAAATTTTAACTTCCCGTTGTAGATATTTTGCTCTATGATTTTTTCAAAAGTTACAATTTTTTTATCATAATAATATATTTTTCGTTTTCCACTTTATATATTCGCAAAAATAAGAAATATTTAATATTTATTTTTGAAATATTAATTTTTTACTGTATTTTTTTTACTATAAAAGAACTGAAAATTTAATAATATTCCATTAAGATATTTGCAATTTTGTTAACTTTTACTCAATTACTAGAAAATTTCCGTAAGCTTGTCGTTATCGTGTAAACCACTATAATAGATATTGAATAAAAGTTAACAAAATTGCAAATATCTTAATGGAATATTATTAAATTTTCAGTTCTTTTATAGTAAAAAAATTAATATTTCAAAATTAAATATTTTCACGAGTTTGTCAGTAGTTTACACGATAACGACAAGCTTACGGAAATTTTCTATCTAAAATTCAGTTTAACTGAATCACCGAGAGTCAAGATATTACTGCAAAATGACGACTTTGGGAAGAAAAACGAAATATATTTTAACTGCATATACCATACACTTATATTGAGTATACACTTATACACGTATTTGATCATCAAAATTATATTTTTTTTCTCTTTATATGTTGTATAAATACACGTCAAAATAACACTTTTGCATATTTATTCAGTTTGTCATAAAAAATTGTGAAAAAACAACCACGATTTGCAGACAATCTGACCCTCCAGTCCCTTTAAATCTATTCCAAATACATTCTAAATCCTAATAAAATTTCAACCAAAATATTAAATTAAAATAAAAATTCGGTTTACTTACTATAAAAAGTTGTGACAAATTCTCTTCGATAGCTTTATTATATTCTTGTAAAGAAAGTAAATTCTTCTTTTAAATACATGCTAAAATGAGCCTTTCTAATACTTGTGATAATTATATTTTAAGATTATTTTCAAGGAAATATTCTTTGTTGAAGATAATAATTACTTAACCTTAACTACACATTTCTTTAGAGTCTCGATTTCACCGCATTGGATGTAGTACATCCAGCTACTTTCAACTATTAATATTTTCTCAAAAAATAGATATTTTTTAATATATATTTTTTTTATTTAAACGCCAAAATGTCAGAAATACGTCTATATTATCAATTACAATAGAAATGTTATAAAAAAACTTAGGTTTGTGTGAAAAAGTCGAATAGAAATTTCCTTAATCAAAAAAAGGTTACTTAATTCAAAATATATAGTTTTTTTGTAATGTATTGTATAAAACCATATGTATTGTATAAAGCCATATTGTATATAGCTTTATTGTATTGTGAAAGATATAACTTTTCAGAAAAAAATGTGAAATAATGATTTAAAAAAATATATTGTCTTAACATGAAAAATTTTAACGTCAAGATTGATTTCAATGGTGTCTTCTATATCTGCTAAATAGCAAATAGAATGTAGCATCGGCAATTGTAGAGAGAAAATAGGAATTTCTTTTGCTAATTTTTTTCCAATATTAATTCCTTATCTTTTACTATATAGAAACGGCGAACAACTTACAACAATAGCATGGGTATAGTATACTCAATTATAGTGTTATAGAGTTAAAAAGAGGAAGTAAACTGAGTTAATCGTTTTTCTCAGCGGTAGAATGATATTTTTCTGTGTATATTTTCGCTGCAGTTTGCAGATTGCTCGTTATTTCTGATGTCAGTATGGGAAAAAATTTTAACTCAGACAATAACTATTGTGTGATGTGAAGCACTACTGTTTAATGTGCGTCTATGAGAATTGCAGAAGGACGGAATGTGCGTTGCGATTGTAATATGCAGTTGTAACTGTGTCGATCGCGTTATATTGCTCGTCACCGTTTGCAAAGGAACTGTTGCACAAATAAATTGATCGAATCAGTTTTTCGATTTATAAAAACTAGAAATCCTGCTTCCTTCAACCAAAACGTTTGGTTCGTTCACACATTATCAGATGAATTCAATCAAACGTTTCTCTCCTTCTAGCATTAAAGCAATACCTGATATATGGGAAAAATATATTCAGTATAGAAATATTTAGTGTGGAAATTTTTTCTTCACGTGCGTTTCAAAACCATTGAGTAAGTTCCATACTTTTTGGAAAAAAAATTGCTTCTACAGTTTTATCTTCTGCTTTTTAAATTTCCCATACTATATCTTGACATTTTTTCTACATTATAAATATATCTTAATCGGACTCTGCTTATAAAATGTTACATAGAAAATGATAGAAAATATTTTTTTTTCCATTGGTGATTTCACATCTCCTTTTCTAGAGCGTATTTAAGAAACTTCATAAATAAATTATATTATGGGTTATCATATTCTTTGCAAATATATATTTTTATATTATATTTACATTAAAAGAAAAAAATACATATATTTATACATACACAAAGAATACGACAACCTGTAATATAATTTATTTGCGAAATCTTTTGAATGCGTTTTGAAAAGAGGTGTGAAATCGTCATTGAAAAGGAGAGCCAATGTTTTTTGTCATTTTCTATTCAATATTTTAAATAGGGAACACTCTTCTTCGGTTAATGAATGTTTATATTTTCGGAAAAATTCGCTGTGTATAGTAATATTTCGTACATTAAAGGAAAGAGTCGCGTCTTCCCTTCTCTGAATCTCTTCTCGCTGTAGAGTGATTCGCGCAAGCTCTTCCTGTAAGGTGAACATTTAGTTTTATCCAATAGGATAAAAATCGTCGAAAGAGAACACAGGATTCGAAGCGTATACATCAGTCCATTCGCCATAGGATTATTTTTAGCCGGTGGAATAGAGTCTACCCCTTCGCGATGGCTAAAAATAGCCGGTAAGGCCAATCCAGGCCCAATTATCCCATCTAGATATTTAGGTGACAATCGACCGACACCGCCAATTTAGAAATATTCCACGCGTTCGAACCACCGGGGCCTTCGGTCGTGTCGTCCCGATGCGAATAATCCCTCGCATCTCGCGCTCACTAAAAAATCAGGCCCCGTTTAAGACCCTTTTACCCCGACATATAGACGGGCGAAACGCTGGATTCCTGCGCACGGAATCGTTCGCACGAACGAACGCTGAGATAAAAATACGTGAAAATGTGTTTGATGGATATAAGATTTATTCACAGAAATAAATTTTATATCTCACAAATAAATTTTCAAATATTTTTTTATCAGTGAACGAGTGAACACTTCTTCTCTTACAGATATTCTTTCCGCGAAGACTCTTTCTTTCCCGTAATAAATCCTTAGAAATTAGATCGAGGATGTTTACATGATTATTCGACGTTTAAACACCGCATTTGAAAAATTGCTTTCAGCAGACAAATATATGCTGACTATGAGAGCGACTCGACGTATTTTAACAAATGCAACGTTATCCCAGTGATTAAACAAAATTAAGATTAAATTAAAATTATAATAGACGAAGTTCCATTTTAGATTAATCCCATGTTGGGAACTAAAATCGCCTCTAATAATTTTTTGCGTTTGTAATTTAAGGAGAAGTGAGATTGTAAAGTTGGAGAGTGCCATTGCAGTTTAAAGATTTCACTAAAAGCGACCACCACAATTTTTCGAGCCTCGAAGGGTTAACGTACAATATGTTTTACATCCCTTATAGAAATTTAATACTAATAAGTGATAATTTGGCCAGTGATAATTACTGTCGTTCAATAATTTTATTACTCGTACGAGTAATAAAATTACTATTTATCACAGCCAGTGATACTTTTCTATAAGGGATGTCAAGTAAAAATAACTCTCATCCCAGACAGCTAGATGGAATTTTAAAAACTCCTTATGTATTTTTCATATTATCACAAAGAAATATCTACACAAAGAAAATTACATACTACATTCAAGTAAATATTACTTGTTTCGTCATATTTCATAAGTATATATATGTAAATCTCATAAATTCTCATCGTAAGCATCAAATTTGTCCAAAAGGCATTCTGAAAACCTAAATAAGTTATAATTCCATTAAAGAATATTAAAGTAAAATAATAATTTGGCTTACTGATTACATAGAGTCAAATTAACTTTTTTTTTTCGATAAAGTTTTACTTCGATTTTACTTTTATAATATTCCTATAAAGAGAATAAATTCTTTTTTTGAGCACATGATGAGCTTCTCTAGAATTTTGTAATAATTTAAGAATCTCATTAAAAAAATTTTGTGATAATTTAAGATTATTACTAAGAAAATGTTCCTTATAAATAACCACACTGAGTAAAAATACTTGACAATTTATTTGTGGGATATAAGGTTTATATTCACAAGAATAAACTTTATATTTTACAAATAAATTTTCAAGTAGTTTTTTTTAGTTCATTATTTAAACAAAGAAAAATGAACTGAATAATGATTTCTTAAATAGTAAAATGATATTTCCTCTATGGAAGAAAAAGTTAATTACATTTAAACATTGTCGTTATTTAGATCGTATTTTAGATCGTTTCAATTATTTCACAAAATCTGTGATCTCTCTTTCTCACCCTATATAAAATCTCTTAAAAAGTTCTTATACACGTATACATATACAATTCGCGCTTCTTAGCAGCAGAAGCATTTAGAGACACGATAGTCTTTTTCGTCAAGTCTTCGATTAAGAATAGGAATCCTCTAGTAAAAGATGCGCAAACTTGCTTGCAAGAATATAGCGGCTTCCATGTGTTACATGTGTCGATATATTTATGAATAAATATATATATATATATATATATATATATATATATATATAAATTGCTGATAATTAAAGTAATATTAATGCAATGTTATAATAAAATATTAGTTATAATAAAATATTAGTTCACATAAAATACATGTGAGAATTGAAAATATTTTAACATAGTCATATTCACATAGGAGATATCTGAAGTAAAATATAATGCCAGGCTGCTGCGTTCCAAATTGTAAAAATTCTGCAGCAAAAGGGTTTTCTGTTTTACATATTTATAAATTTATTAAATAAATTCAGTTTACGTAATTTATCTTCAATTTTAATTAATTTATCTTTACCGCGCCTTTACCAATAAAATACGATTATTTCTTTGGTTCCGCCATATTCTTGCAAAGTCGGCCTGGACCAATCCCGTCGCATTCAAAGATTACGCATCTCTTACTAGAGCATCTCTAAACTTGAACGTTCTCTAACGTTATGCAACCCGTCTGACGCGCACGTATGTCCATTTGCAGGGCCGTAGGCAGCATGGGGCAGCGAAAATCGGGCGCCTTGGGCTCTCCGACGCTTATATCGACGGAGGAGGAGCAACTAAAGTTTCAAGACAACAGATTTCTGACGACTCTCGTACTCGGCAGAAGTAGGTGAGTGACTGAGTGATTGACTGGCCGCGTACGTCGCGGCGTCGGAAATCAGACACACGTGATCGCTCCCGCATGACCCACTTCGAAATTTGGCTTATATATCCGTCGCGCCGGGAAATCGAGTACAAGTTTCGTCCGCGCGATCGTAACGAGAAATAATCTAGCAGACAGAGTGACGCGAGTGTGTCTGTTTCACGATTTGTGCTTTCTCGATCGAGCAATCCGTCAGTTGTATCGCAACGAGCTTTACAGAGGTGAGAGTGAAACATTTAGTTTGCTGTGTGTAAATAAGCTTGCGTAAATAAATAGGATTCGCAGGGTGGACAGTATAAATATTCATTGATTTAAGTTTTGCTAAACATAATCCTAGAATTCTAAATATTAAAAAGTTACATGATCCCAAAGAGTAAAGTTTACCAAGAACATTTTCTTTACTCATTATCATAACTGCTGGAAAAAGTTATCGAAATTTAATGTTTTTTTTTAATAAAAATTTTTTTATAAAAATTGAAGAGAGGAATTTAATTCTTATATAATATTTTTATAATTCTATAAAGTTAAAAAAATTATAATAAAAAACAAAACATATTTTTAAGAACAATAATGTTTGAGAAATTGGTCTGGGTGAATTTTACTCACGTTTAGAATTCTAGGACTAATATTTATCATCTAGAAATCAATGCTAGGCATCAATCAACTAAAATTTTCTTTGACTAAAATAATCAGTGAATCAGTAATCAAAATGAATTAATATCGTCATGTATAAAATTACAAATAATTTCATAGATTGATGAAATTAAATTTTAATCAAACTTTGATGTGATTACGATTACAAACTTATTAATAATTAATTACATCAATCGATAAAATTATTTGTTATTATATATGATAATTATATATAATAATTGATTAATTTTTATTATTGACTCGTCGATTTTAGTCAAAGAATTTTAATTTATTAATGTCTAATATTAGGACTTGTCTCATGTGAGATACTTGATGAGCTTTTATTCGGATGAGATTTAAGTGTTCAGTTGTATTGGTTATCATAGGTGACATTTATACTTGTAATTGTTCAACTTACAAATTGACAACTTAAAAAGTGACATTTATACTTGTAATTGTTTAACTTACAAGTTGATTCAACTTGTAATTGTAATTCAACAGAAAAACTCTTATCTAAATTATTATCTAAATTTAAGTCAAAAAACTACTCGAGACGTGTTTCAAGTAATAACAATTAATATGGGCTTAAAAGATATTTTTGGTCTGTATTAATAATCGTCACTTGAAACTTGTCTCCAATGAAATACTCAGATCTGAATTTAGAATTAGATGTGAGTTTCTCAGTTGAATTACAATTGCAAATACAAGATATCTGACAAATCATCATACAAGATATCTGACTCGTTTGTATGCAAGTAAAACTGAACACAAACTGAACACAAAATTTCTCTATCATTTTGCAGACGACTTCGTAAAAGTTTGAATTATTATTTAAAGAAAATTAGTGAATGAATATGCGCGATACGGTGAACTGTAATGGCGACGTGTGCCGTTGTATGTGTATGCACATTAAGTCAAACTGAATAAAAAAGTCCTTTACTATATTGCAATCAATAACGTAGCTTTTTAATTATTAATTAATGAATATTAATATATAATTCTGCGCGATAATGCACTGATTTTTTTAATTAATAACTAAAAGCCTACGTAGCAATTTGTAAAATGGTAGAGCACTTTTGTGTTCAGTTTGATTTAATGTACAAGCATACAAGGGCAAATGTCGCCATCACAACTCATCTATCATGATATCATCGCGTGATCATTCATCAATCTTCTTTAATTAATAACTCAAGATTTCATGTGGTTGTTTGCGAAATCGTAGAGGAATTTTGTGGTCAGTTTAATGAATTTTATCTGTACACATATAACGGGTGTATTATGAATTTTCAGATACCCTGTCACGAATATCGTATGATTTGAACGAAAAATTCTGATATAACTTAAAATTCGAATCTGAATATTTCACGTAAGACAACCTTCAAGTAAGGACTATTAATACGGGTCTGATAAATATCTAACAGATATATCCTACTTGTATAAACATTAAAATATTTCCAAGGACTGACTTTTTCATAGCAGCTTAAGCTTAAATTTAAGTTTAAACTGTGTTTAAATACGTCATATCATTAGATGTAAATTTAAATTTACACTTAAACTGCTATTAATAAATCAGCCTTTAGACTATTTTAGACATGCATGTTATTTGGGAAACGTTAAATTGCATAATGTACATTTCTTGATCGTCGCGTGAGTTTCAAATTTCGACACGCAGGCTTCGCGTCTTTAGCACGGATTACGCTGCTTACAAAAGCGAACATTCACAAATTATTGCTACGATCGAAACTTACTATCAGGATAATCGTCTTTCTGAACATGATCGCAGATCCACGGCTCGGTTCACGACGATTTGGTGGTTCGGCGCGCGCGTTTTCGAAATTCACGAGATATCACGAAACGGCCTGTGCAACAACTGAGGATACGAGTCGTAGCGCATAGCGGCTGGTCGATTTTATATACCAGCGATATCGGTTTAAATGACATATAAGAATTTTCAAATACGGGGGAAAGCACCTGTCACACTCGAATGAGAAAGGTCATCCCCAGCAAAGCAGATCCCCGAGCAAATAAAGAGCGGTGATAATACGCGGTATCACATCCGCTTGCGCTTTTACTTTAATCGAATTCCCTAATCGCGTGCTACCGTTAGTAGCCGTGGGATTATAGCTGATTACGTAATTCGTCGTATTGATACGAGATTCGCTTTATTCGACTACCTGTCGTCAAGCTGTCGATTTCAAGACAAGGCTGTAACTACACAGGAAAGAAAGAACATATTTGTTCTGAAAGTATCTTGAAAATATTTCTGTAAATCTCAAAATAAGATTATATGACATTATAAACGAAGATAAATTACTTGCATCAATACATTTCACGCGATTCAATAAAGGAAAATATATGCTTATTGTTAAAAAAACATTTTTATGAATGAGAAACATAAAATATTGGATCGAGAATATGCGTTCTAAAGTATTAGAAAAAGAAATAAATCATCAAAATAATTATATAGCATTTTTTATGAGACTATTATAATAATCTAATAAAATTATAGCGTCCTTGAAATTCGAGACTTTAAAGTTCTTTTAACAAAATTATATATCGTTGCTTATATGAAACAATGATTGTTAAGATTGTCGAGTATATTAGTTTTAAGTAAATAATAATTTTTTGTGTGTAGAAAGTAAAATTGGTTATGTTGGGAGAATATTCGAAGATTCGTATATCTTAGGAAGAGACTGCCGCGTAAGCAGGAAACGATCACTTTTTACAAAATCGATTTTGACTCGATATAAATGAATGTTCCTCGATTATGTGTCATTCATTTCTAAAATACTATTGAGGGAATTTCGTCTCTTTTTATTTCTCTGCATTTTTCTCTTCTCTTTTTATAAAAAATTTTATGTTTTAAACAAGGACAGATTTATTGTCGATTTAATCGATTGCTGTTCCCGAGACTTTTAATTTTATACTGCAAAGTACACCTACTATGATTAGATAAAATAAATGAAAACTCGGTATCTGTGGTTTAACGAAATATTTGAGATAGATCATAAATAGATGACTGTGCCATGTGTGCATATAGAAAAATACATAATGCATTCAAGTAAATGTTACTTGCTTCACTTATTTCATATGTTTACATATCCGTTAATCTATCACAAGTTCATCATAAGCATCAAATTTAATCTGAATACATTCTGAATCCTGATAAATTTAACATTTTAACAAAAAATATTAAATTAAAACAAAAATTTTACTTACTTATTATAGTGGAGCCTTTTCTTCGATAAAGATTCATAATATTCTCATGAAGAGAATACATTCTTCTTTAGAGATGATGAGTTTTTTTCTGAAATTCCTGAGTACATTGAAAAAATACTTGACAATTTATTTGCAAGAAAACTTCATTGAGAGAACTTTACATCGAAGAAATAAATTTTATATCCCACAAATAAAGTTTCGAGTATTTGTTTCTCAATGTAGACTTTAAATTTATTTGTGAAATATAAGTTTATGTTTCACAGAAGTAAACTTTACTTCACAGAAAAAAACTTTGTTTCTGAGAAACAAATTTTATATCCTGTAAATAAATTTTTAAGTATTTTTTCTCAGTGTACACTGAGAAGAAAGTATTTGAAAATTTATTTGATATAAAGTATATTTGATAGAGAAAAATAAACTTTATTACCAACAAATGTTTAGAAATAAATTTTATATCCAACAAATAAATTTTCCAATACTTTTTTCTCAGTATATATTCTCAGTGTACATTGAAGACTATTACCAAGGAAATGTACTTCATTGAAGATAACCATTGTTTAAAAGAAGAAAAGGAAACTGAGTAATTGCTTTTCTTAACAGTGGAATGATATTTTTCTGTGTGTATTGTACCGGGATAGACTTACGAGATATATTACAGCATCCTTTTAAAACGCAAAAAACTGGTTTCTAGCGTCTATTGCATAACTACGTCCGTGTGATATCGTTATCAAAAGTGGTTATAATAGAGAGAGAGAGAGGGGGGGAGAGAGAG
>NW_022639451.1:3131608-3137407 GCF_010583005.1 Odontomachus brunneus
GAGAGAGAGAGAGAGAGAGAGAGAGAGAGGGTGTCTGGTAATTGTGGAGCTTCATATTCCATCGTAGATCTCGACGGGCCAGCTGAAGCCGTTTTATTTTTCCAACCAATTAAAACGATCGACGACAACGACGTTTCGTTCGCGCTGTTTAATAATTCGGTGTGTTGCTTCGTGAGCGCCGGCACGATCGTGCCGGGAATATGACGAATGGCTATACGATTAATTTGTTGTGTTATGGTGTATGGGCTGAGATCGTTGCTCGGGGGGTCGCTCTCTATTTCTCCGAGAAACGTCAATCGTCTCAATAAATCGAGACGCGCGGAGTGGTTATCAGTGGACGCGCTTCTCGTCTCAATTAGAGACTGCGCTTTAACCGGGCACTTGATAAGCATGTCTCAGTTTCAATAACTTTTTTTTTTTTTCAAACAGGACTCTCCGATTTTCTTTGTAATCCAGTAAACGCGAACTAACATATAACATTACATCAATAATTTCCCACTCAGCAACGTGAGTGTAATATATTCTTGATAGAGAAATGTATGCAGTTTGCGTGAATATCCGCCTAGTTTTATTGTCTAATAATGTATTCTCATCAGTTGCAAAAATACTGCGGAAAAGTGGACAAGAACTTATAGGATAGGATTTTGTTCAGTGGTTGAAGCAGTTTATACAGTATGTGGACTGATTCTTGCCAAAATATAGTAATACTAATTCTAGTTTTATAATGTGCACACGTATTATAGTGTCTGTCGTAAATAAATTTAAAACACACACACACACACACCACGCGCGCGCGCGCACACACACACACACACACACACACAGGGTGTCTCAGATCACAATCTCTCGTGAGGACGTAGAGCGGATTGAGATGAATACAAAAGTCTTGTATCATTTTGCGATATTCGCAATAATAGTTGAGATATTAATTAAAAAAGATTCGTAAATGATCATATGGTAGATATGGTACATGAGCTGCAATAGCGCCGTCTGCCGTTGTATACTTTTACATTAAGTCAAACTGAACAATAAAGTCCTCTACCATTTTGAAGATGACAACATAGATTTTCAGATATTAATCAAAGAAAATTATTACAAGATTGTGTAATTTGTGTAATCAAATTTAATCTGAATACATTCTGAATACTGATAAATTTAGCATTTTAATAAAAAATATTAAATTAAAACAAAAATTTGACTTACTTATTATAGTGGAGCTTTTTCTTCGATAAAGTTTCATAATATTCTTATGAAGAGAACACATTCTTCTTTAGAGATGATGAGTTTTGTTCTGAAATTCCTGAGTACATTGAAAAAATACTTGAAAATTTATTTGCAAGAAAACTTCATTGAGAGAACTTTACATCGAAGAAATAAGTTTTATATCCCACAAATAAAGTTTCGAGTATTTGTTTCTCAGTGTAGATTTTAAATTTATTTGTGAAATATAAGTTTATGTTTCACAGAAGTAAACTATATTTCACAGAAAAAAAACTTTGTTTCTGAGAAACAAATTTTATATCCCGTAAATAAATTTTAAAGTATTTTTTCTCAGTATACACTGAGTAGAAAGTATTTGAAAATTTATTTGATATAAAGTATATTTGATAGAGAAAAGTAAACTTTATTACCAACAAATGTTTAGAAATAAACTTTATATCCAACAAATAAATTTTCCAATACTTTTTCCTCAGCGTATATTCTCAGTGTACATTGAAGGCTATTACCAAGGAAATGTACTTCATTGAAGATAACCATTGTTTAACAGAAGAAAAGGAAATAATGCACAAATTTTCTTTAATTAATATCTGAAAATCTATACGATCACTTGCAAAATGGTAGAGGACTTTTTTGTTCAGTTTGACCAATGTGTAAACATACAACGGCAGACGACGCCACTGCAGTTCATCTACCATATCGCGCGTGGTCATTCATCAATCTTTTTTAATTAATATCTTGAGATTTATTACGAATATCGCAAAATAGTATGGGACTTTTATGTTCATCTCAATCCACTTTACGTTCTCACGAAAAATTGTGAAGGTGATCTGGGACACCCTGTATATATATTTATATTGTTAGAAAAGAGTTAAAAGTTGCATGTTTGAACATGTTTGAATGAGTGAACGTGTAGAATAACATAGAGCAAGAAAAAGGAAACTGGGGAAAATAATCCTAACGGCATAAATCAGCACTGAGAACGTTCCCAGGACATCCGCTGGAGATCGATTGTGTATCTGAAAACGGAGTGAAAATGACAAAAGTGAGCAAATTCACTAGAATATTTATAACTTCATTGGTCAATATCTAATGAATTTGCTCACTTTTGTAATTTTCACTCCGTTTCGAGATACACAATCGACTCCCTGGAATCCTGAAGATATCCGACTGAAAACACTACCGTTCGTTTTGAGTGAAACTCAACTCACTCCAAGAAATTTAAAGTGAATGACGACTATCGATTTCTCCCGAGTCTCGCTAGATTGTATGTATATACATACATACATTTGGTATTAAATCAAACGTCTAGAAAAATCGACTTCGTTGCAATATTCGTCAATAAAATTAAGAGTGCGGATGTAAGACGCACTATATGACCTTTGACTATATGACATTCATCACAATAACTAAAAAAAAACGTTGGAGATATAAATACTTCAAATCAAGTTTCCGTAAATCCTTTAATAAAATCTATTTTCTTTATGTTCCTAAAATTCATATCATATACAGAGAAATGTGTATTTACTTGAAATTAATATATCCAAATTAACAATATCATTGTTTCATATATAGAACAATGATATATAACTTTGTTAGAAGAACAAACTGTTAGAAAAATTTTGAAGTCTCGAATTTCAACGATGTTATAATTTGATTTAAATATTATAATAGTTAATAAAATAAATAAAATAAAATAAAATGATTCATTTTATTGGTAAAATATTTTATATGATTATTTTGATGATAATGGTATCTTCTTCCTCAACATTTAGAAACGTCATATATTTCTCAATTCAATATATATTTCGTGCTTTCCATTCGTGAAAAAATTATTTCTGAATGATAAGGATATATATTTTTTTCGTTGAATCACATAAAATATATCGATACAAGTGACTTGTCTTCGTTTAACGCTATGTAATCTCATTTTAAGATTTACATGTCAAAATATTTTCTAAACAGGAATATTCTTTTTTCTGTGTATACTTTCGTCTTTTATACCTCCGACGCTTCTTCAGTCGGACTGTCGGACTTGTAAATGCTCGTCTACAATGCGCAAAGTAAGCTTGGAGTAAAAGAAATGAAAACAATCTTTCTTGCTTATACTTATATTCTAATCCCTTAGGGGTCGTTACTGATGAATTCAATAAAACTTTTCATTTTTCATGAGTTCACGCAAAGGAAATAGATGATCGATTTACAGACTAATAATGCTGACTTTAAAATTATGATCGCATTGTAGACCGGCAATATTTTTTTTAGGGGCCGATGTTTCTAACTCTTTAATAAATTAACAATTAAAAAACATATATTTGTTTTTCCTTCAAATTAAATAAAGATGAACATGATTGAATTGTTAACTTAGTAAGAGGCTAGAAAAATCGGCCCTAGATCAGAGGAATGCTGCTGATGTAAGGAAGCTAGGACGCGGAAATGAAATAAATTATTTGTATATTACTCTCAATTTATGTCATGTTTAGGAGGATTCACACTGCATCTGACTAGATTTCTAGCTAGAAACATTTTTGTCTCTAGAAAATCAATTCTCCTATTGGATATCGAATGTTGTATTACGTTTAATGTCGGACGCAATGCAAATCCTTCATTATTCCGCAGTAAACTATATACATACTGGAATGCTTAGTCCAATGGGAAGAAACGGGCAGAATGAAAGGGAAAACAGGAACCGTTTTCTCTCTTTCTATTGTTGTACTATTCGATCTAAAAATATCTCCTTAGGAAAAATTACTTTAAGTTGTTCAAATTAACTTAACTTTAAACAACTTTAATTTAATTTGAACATCTTAAAATAATTTTTCTTAAAGATCGGCTTGAGCGGTTTGGTTTAGAGACGATATTCATAACCTCTTTATAAAGGCTGCATTTTGAAATTTATAATATACGTGACATAAACTATAGATTTCCAGTACTGGCAGTAAATTTCAGTGAAGAATAATTGTAAGCAGAAAAGAACATAGAAATGTTCAACTAATAAAAAATCACAGAGAAGACAGAGAAAGAAGCGGTGCCTTCAGAAACCTGTCTCTTTTCGCCCGGCTTCTAAGCATTCCAGTATAAGTTGAGTTCACTGTTATTCCGTGTATCGTAGAGGAGCTTTAAGCCCATTCTACAATAGCAATAAACAGTAAAAAGTAGGAAGTAAGAGTGAGAAATTGATCAAATATAGTCGATTATTTACAGTCAATTTCTTACTCTTACATTTTACAAACCATTGTGGACGATCCTTAAGCTTGATCTATAATGTGCTCTTGCTCTCTGTTTCATATTCTTTTTCTGACTTAAGGTTTAAAGTTTGAGTCAAAAAGAAATAAAAAGAAACAAAAAGCAAAGAGCACATTATAGATTAAGCTTTAAGTTCCGAATTATATTACCTTGCGATACCTTCCAACACCCAACAGCTCGGATCGCTACGTAAGCTCGCATACCTAAAATTTGCCCGTGTTTCAGGAAAATCTCGCCGGACGTGCTGCCGTCGTGCTCGCCGGGCGTGTTCCGCCAGAAGTCGTTCCGCTCGTGCACGCCGCCGAAGGTGCCGACGGCGCCGATATTACCAACGTCGGCGACCGCGGCAACACCAGGCTCCAACCCGCGGAACGACAGCCAGGGCGCACCTGCCGCCGCGGCGAACGATCGCTGCGCTCCTCGCGCGCATCTCACCCCCACCACCAGCGCCCCCGTCGCGAGCGCCGTGCCGACACGTGACTGCGGCGCCCGGACAGCCTCGTTGTCGTTGTCGCTGTCGCGGGGCGCCCGAGCAACCGCCAAGCACGCGCGCCTCGGCCCGGCACTGGCCAGCAAAATGGCGTCCGCGAGCTCCTCGACGGTCGTGCAGGGCTGGCCGAATACCAAGGACGATTACGAGCTGAAGGAGGTTATCGGTGAGTACCGATCGACTGGCCGAGTTATCCGACACCTGGACGAATGCGCCGGTCGGTCGGCAAGTCGCGCTCCTGCCTCGATCGCGTGCCCGACCGAGGACGCGCACCGGCCGACCGATCCGGAGGGACAGCGGGTACACGAATGAACGGTAGCAGCTCGTGCTCCGAGATAGCGGAACGTCACGGTGACGACGACGACGACGACGACTGTAACGGTGATGAGGACGACAATGAGGACAAGGACGAGGATGGGCGCGTCGACGTCGGTGACGCGTGGCTTGTCGTTCGCGATGAACGTGCACGCGTGGAAACGGCGCGCTGCGACGACGGTGTCTCGTCCGTCGCGGTGTCTTGAGAATCGGACGACAGCTGGTGGAGCACGTCGTCACAGTCGCTCACTCGCGCTGTCACCGCGTTGCGTTCCGTGCCGTATGACGGTGTACGTTCTGCCCTAACCTAGTTAACGTGCCTGCACCGGAGGACGATGCGGTGTGCGCCTGTCAGGACCGTATCCGTGCATTAGGGTCATGGGCGACCCGGGGGAGCATACTAAATGATTTAGACACGATGAAGTTGAGAGCTCATCAACTTCAAAACGTTCTGCCAAAATTGAAAATCATTAATGTGTGTGTGTGTGTGTGTGTGTGTGTGTGTGTGTGTGTGTGTGTGTGTGTGTGAG
>NW_022639451.1:3138578-3152006 GCF_010583005.1 Odontomachus brunneus
AGAGAGAGAGAGAGAGAGAGAGAGAGAGACAGGCTTGCCCAGTGATTATATTACTAATTATTAGCATTATTATTACTTAATGTTCTCAATTGTATTATTAATTGTATTATTATTGCTTAATCGTCCGTCGGTAATAACTTTCAATTTTGGCAGTTTGGTAAGCTCCTAACTTCATCGTGTTTAAACCGTTTTGCAATCCACTGTACGTGTCAGCCGTGTCACGCGAAATTGCGCTGTGGGCTGACGGGAAGTTTCATTCGAACGGAAATTCTCAGAACGTATCGTTAATTAAGGCTGAAGATTTTCCTATGTGAAAATCAATAAGTATGCAAAAGTTACTTTGATTGAAGTTTATTGAATTAGTTATTTTTATTGGAATATTATTAAGTTAGTTATTAAGTTATTAAATTAGTAATTTTTATCGTGGAATTATATACACACAAAAATTAGTTATTTTTATTGAAATTATTTTTACGAGTTTACTTTCATTTTTTTTCCTTTTGTCTTTATTAATTTTATTAATTTTCTGACTTTAATTGTACATTTTCCTATTATTACATTACTTTATTCACATTACATTATATATTACTTTAACCTTACATTTATACATATTTTTTTATGTATAGAAGTTTTTGGAAGAAATGCACGAACGACGAAAAAAGATCGATTCCGCTATCTATCGATTTGTTAAATCAAATCCTACTCGCGATAATTTTTAAATTTGAATTCTCTATATCCTCATATGGTACTCGAGAAAACGCACGTTTTCTCGACATTGCAGGTGGATAATATTGATGCCATAACGAAGAACAAATAGAGGCAGCATTTTTTCGCTGGTCGTACGTTGTACTTTTTAAGAACGTCGTCTGCAAGTGTCGTTAGCGGAATTATACGGTATATCGGCGTTCCTTCGCTGCTCCGTTTTTAGCACCGCATTTCACAGCACCTCGTTGGAGCCTCGATACATCGTGATATCGAGTGGTAGATTTATCGATATCTTTATTGCTTCCCCGCCTATAATTAGATATTCTTTAAACTTGGAGGCTTACAAGTGGGATTTGCGATACTAAATTTGCTGATATCTCTATTTGAATTCAAGGGGTTGGAGCGACCGCCGTAGTACACGCAGCGTTTTGCATACCACGGCAAGAGAAATGCGCAATCAAGAGAATAAATCTAGAAAAATGGAACACGAACATGGACGAGCTGTTGGTGAGATTTTTTTTTGTTTTACGTTCATCTTGACATTGGATTTCGCGCAATGACAGATCAATATGGCATCTCTCGATAAGACTTTTATATATTGTATGATTCATTGGATTACTGTTCTTATCAATTATAACGTTTGCTGTATCCAACAGGTTATAAACTTTTTATATTACATAGCAGTAGCGTGACTATCTTTTCCTCGATAAAATGTGGATTTACAAGTGTTGTTCCATGGAAAATATACATTTTTAAATATTTCTACTTAATACGTTAATTAAATTGATATATTGATCAGTACTGGTAGAAATATATATGCAATTTACATAGACATTTATTCAGTTATTGTTTAGTATTAATATATTTTTATTGATTGTAAAAATACTGCTTAGCAACTGGACAAGAACTTGATAGAATTTTATTCAGTGATTATAACAAATTATTGTACAATATGTGAACTGATTAATTCTAAAACATAGTACTTCACTAATATTGATCTAGAGCGTTATAATGTTATATTATCGTAATTAAATTTAAAGCATATTTATTTATATTGTATAAGAAAGAGCTTAAAATTGCATGGATAATGAGTGAACATGTAGAAAAGCATACGGCAAGAAAAAGGGAATTGGAAGAAATAAGACATTTGACAATATTAAATTTTGTGACAAAGAAGACAACCAAGATTAGAAATAAAAGTGAGCAATAGAACAAAATTGGGTACATGTTAATAATACAAAATTTCACTGCAATATGGACACATCAGAATATTCTGATGGTAATGATACAAATGAAAACTGTTAAATATAATACTGTTAAATATATAACTGTTAAATAATAGCTCCGACTTAATAACTACAAAAATAGATAAAAAGATATGTTATTCGATGATTGTGAAAGATATCACATAAAAAAGAGAAACATGAAAAAATATATATTATGCACCAAAGATTTTTTGCGTGTTTTGGCTCTCAATAGCATTAAAATTTCTTAATTAGAAGGCATGCATAAAGGCTGAAATACTACTAAGACAAACCTGCTTATTTTCTGAGTAGACTGAATTATTAATTAACTGATTAGTTCTTTGTCCATTTTTTGTTCTATTTTTATTCAATAAGTGGATTTAGATTTTGCACAATATATATATATATATATATATATATATATAACTATTTAAAAACTGCATTAAATTTCTACTAGGGATCTACTACATTCATTAATTTCTACCAGGATAATATGAATATATAATATATATTGAGAGATGGAAAAGAGAGAGAGAGAGAGAGAGAGAGAGAGAGAGAGAGAGAGAGAGAGAGAGAATTTATTATTAATCAAAACATTCTTTATTTGGGAAAAAACTAGAAAGAGATACAGGCGATGTCTTCGTGCAATCACGAGAACGTCGTGACGTACTACACGTCGTTTGTGGTAAAAGAAGAACTCTGGTTAGTCCTGAGATTGTTGGAGGGTGGCTCCTTGTTGGATATAATCAAGCATAAGACAAGAACCACTAATTGCAAGCATGGAGTGTTCGACGAGGCAACCATAGCCACGGTACTTCGAGAAGTGCTCAAAGGGCTCGAATATTTTCACAGCAACGGACAGATTCATAGGTAATCCAACATAATTCTTTCTCTCAAATCATCGCAATACATTTCCCTTCGTGTATACACAAAATTCTAATCTTCACATTCTTTCCTTATTTATATTCTCTGACCAAAACTCAGTCGCTAGATTACTATATTATTAACATGTAACAGCGCAAATTTGCTCATCTTAACACATAAAAAATCAGTCACAAGATTTCTAGTGTTTCAAAGCTCAAATGCGAAAGACAAGCCACGAGTTACCTCGTTTTCGTTTCTCATTACGTGAAATGCTAACGGCAATTGTTACATGAAAGGCAGGAGAAAACTCGTAATAGGCCTTTTGCGTTTGAGCCTTGAAAAGCGGGGGATCTTAACCGGTCTTTTATGTGTTGAGATAAGCAAACTTACGTTATCTTATTTACTACGTGCATAGACCAATTTTAACGGCAGAATAATATTAGGGACATAAAAGCGGGTAATATCCTACTAGGCGAGGATGGCACAGTGCAGATCGCCGACTTCGGTGTCAGTGCGTGGCTTGCAACCGGCCGCGACCTCAGCAGGCAAAAGGTCCGGCACACCTTCGTCGGTACGCCGTGTTGGATGGCGCCCGAGGTCATGGAGCAGGTGAGAGAGGAAAGTAACACTACGACTTCTTAGCCTGCGTTTTCTGTGTCTGCCTACCTTTTACTTGTGTTTGCATTTGTCGGTGTAACACGGACACTTTGCCCGAGCGAACGGGAAATGCGTGTGTCGACGACGAGATCGCGCGTGTGAAATACCGCTTCTGCTATCGTCGACTGACGACACACGGCGTACGTACCGCGATACGCCGTGCGGTTTCGCTGTTGCGTGCGACACGAGGAAATGCTTTTATCACCTTGTTAAGGCAAGAATTAATTTGAGTTAGCAATCATGTCATTTGTTGAGCATGACACGATCCGTGTGTTAGGCATGTTATATGCAAGTAGCCGCATAGAAAACCACGCTGAGGAAATATCACGATCACGATGCCGCGAGATCACCTCCTCGACGATACTCGGCGTTAAGCCCGTGTTACACTACGGATTGGAGATAGAGGATTGCGAATTGAAGATTGGAACTTGATCAATCGGAGCCAAGCAGGCTAAGACTAAAGTGCATTGATTCGTCGAAATCTAATCTTCAATCCGCAATCCTCAATTTCCAATTCGTAGTGTGACACGGGCTTTACATTGTGCGCGTTACGTTGTTCTTCACTCCGTTCTCTTTGTACTTGTGTCTGTATATCTAATCATTTTACACGCCTTCATCACTCACACCAAGTGAATCTCGCTCAATCGCACACGTTGACTGTGCACACACGTTTTTCATAAGCAACTTCAGCCGCACGAGACTGTTGAGACTTTATCCAATTGTATGAATCAAAACAGGAGAACTGTCTTTTAGCTTTCTGAGCGTAGACGCATCGCGGAGTATAGTTTGAGAGTTGTGCTGTACGGTGAAAGATCGTTCCAAATTCTGAAGAGAAAATCTGTTAGAGAGAATATATTTTCCGGTTAAACCGACCGGCTGCTGCTCCTGCGTGTGAGACTGCAACTGCGAGTTATGTTTAACGGATTCTGGCCAAGCATGTGAGACCTTGACGAGCACGACCACATGAGATTATTATTATAATTGACAATCTTGCCGTCACGTGTACGCTGTAAAATCAATTATGATATGCGTCTCTGTTTGTGCAGGACCATGGCTACGATTTCAAGGCCGACATCTGGTCACTTGGTATCACGGCGATCGAGATGGCCAGCGGCACGGCTCCGTACCATAAATATCCTCCGATGAAGGTCCTGATGCTGACGCTGCAGAACGATCCACCAACTTTGGACACCGCTGCGGACGACAAGGATCAGTATAAGGCGTACGGGAAAACATTCCGGAAAATGATCGTCGACTGTTTACAAAAAGATCCTACTAAAAGGTAGATCTAATTCTACCTCCGTTTAAAGTTTGCCAGAACAATTAGAGTGGTTAGAGTAAGTGCGGAATTTTCGTTGTAAGTTATATTTTGCAGTTGGAAACTGCTGAGAACTGTTACTACTATTTGTTAAGTCGGTGCTAAAGACTTGTCATATCTGTTAAATCAAAATGGAAAATGAAATTATTTGATTCCAAACTATTAATAATTTTTACGAATAAGATGAACAACATCGACTGGGTATTTTTTTATAGGCATCTAACACAAAGACTTTCTATTTTTCTTTTAATACACAAACTTCCTACGGGAATTTAATAGAAAAATATTTTGTACCGATCTAATAGTATACTGATTTAAAAATCAAAAAGAACAATAAAAAGTAGAAATAATAGAATTTTGTACCGATCTAATAGTATACTGATTTAAAAATCAAAAAGAACAGTAAAAAGTAGAAATAATAGAATTTTGTAGTAACAAATATATCAGTATCGAAAACTGAAGTAGATATTATCGTTGAGCAACTATTCTCTATTCTTTCATACTGAAAGTCTCTATTGTTTCAGACCGACGGCTACCGAGCTGCTAAAGCATCCCTTCTTCAAGAAAGCCAAAGACAAGAAATATCTGCAGCAGACACTAGTGGCGATAGGACCTAGTTTAGAAACGCGTGTACAAAAAGTATGTATTTGTATGCGTTTACATGGCGCTAGCAAAATTCTGCAAATTAAATTTGGAAGAAAACTAAACTCAAAAGAGTATTCTATGCTTGTAATATTTTCTCAATTACTTTGATATCTTGTAGAATGGCCTCGTGATAATAATTTGATGGATTGTTATTGCTAACTTTGCCAGATATTAAAAGAAACTTGTTGTTTCTTTGCAGGCATCGAAAAGACAACCCGGCACGTCGGGTCGCTTGCATCGAACGGTGACTGGAGAATGGGTTTGGTCGTCGGAAGAGGAAGATAGCGGTGCGTCAAGCGGCGAAGAAGCCGCCAAGGAAGCGTTGCCGGTCAATACTATCGAGAAAGCCAGCAGTGACGAGGAAGCTGGCGAGAACGAGGAGTACGAGGGTCAAATCAAGTTAGCACCGAGTCAACTCGTGATACAAGCTACCGAGCAAAATGTTCCTATCAATTTGGTGCTCCGATTACGGTACGTAAAGTCGTCACGCGTCTGTTTGAGTTTGGAATTATAGATTTCGTCACTCGATATTCGTCCTCACAAACACGCAGAAAATCCGCTTATCTATATAAACATACAGAAAATTCGGTTTACCTTTGAAAGGAGTCCTGAGTCAGCTCTTTATCGCCTTATCCCCGCAAATACGATTACGTATTAATGACGTCTCTGACGTCAATTACGTCTTGCGTCAATTAAATACGCTAATTATGCAGTTTGATGTTATAAGCTTTTCCAGGGACACTGACACATGTGTGTACGTTCAATAATCATTCACTTATTGAATGTGTACATGTGTGTGCCTTTCATGAAAAAAAAATATATCCAATCTTTCTTTTTTTAATTAAAACATTATCGACAAAATATAATAAACTTTACTATGCAAATAAATATTCACAAAATTTACAACAAGAATTTACAATATTCACAACAAGAAAAAAAAGAATCTCGTTATATGTGATTAATATTTTAAAATTAAATCAATTTTTTCTGTTTTTAATAAATTCACACCTGAATAAGTTAATGTCATCATATTTATTTAGATTCTTTATCCTCAGCTTTTTATTTCCACATAGAACAAGATAATCGCTTTATTATAAATATAACGCGATGTTTATGCGTTAAGGGAGTGTGTGTGTTTCTTACAGGAATGAGAGACGGGAACTTAACGATATTAGGTTCGAATTCACCGTTGGAGTAGATTCCGCGCAAGGAATCGCGGCCGAGTTGGTCGCCGCGGGTTTAGTCGATGGTAAGGACGTTGTGGTGATAGCGGCGAATCTGAAAAAGTTAATAGAAAGCGCGGGACAATTGCGGACAGTGACATTTTCCTTGGTAAGTGTCTCACATGTTTCACATGTTGCAGATTTTATCAAATTTTACCAAACATAAATAGACTGTTAATATATCTATGCGAAAGTTGATGTCTGAAAGCTACTCTAATGATAAAAATTTGTGAAAAATTACGCGGTAAAAACGCCTGCAATATTTCTTTTTTATTTCGAAAGTAGTTCTTCTTTTTTGAAATACAAATATTTAATACTTACTTTTAACTAATTAAATTCTCTTCATTCACAAATATATTTACTGATGGATTTAACGTAATTTAACAATTTTAAATGTTAGCGACACGCTTTTCTTTGTTACAGAATTCCGGTTATGCGGCAAATGAAATACCAGATGATAAGGCATTAATAGGATTTGCTCAGATCTCTCTTACTGATTAAATATCCCCGATTGCGTTCTCAGGACAATGTTCTTAATTGACACATTTGCCACGTGAAGATCGGGGAGTACCAAAAGCTAATGCGAATCGGCTCGATGCTACTTTTCTCGTGATACCAAGCAGTAAGAGAGCAGGAAGAAGGCTTGACTCACTCACACGGGACACGCGCATGCTCGAGGCGCACACATCCACACACTCTTACACGACACATACAAGTGCAAGCCAGTTGACCGCTAACGTTCGTGTACCAAATTTTAGCTTTTGATACTTTCGTTTCTTTCAGATTATAACGAAGTAGAGAGAGCGTTGATTACATACAGGGCGTAGGTGTTCGAATATATAGGTGTTCTAAATCGACAATGAATTACAATACGTCAGTAGTAATGGACTGCTCAAAGTGTGCGTATCACATCTCGCCGATGGCCGTGATACGTTTCGCATAAGATATCGGGGCAGATACATAAAAAAAAACATTATCATCCAATACTGGCTTAAGGGTATAGACTTACTCTGATCAATAATGGCTGTAGTTTTACATAACCGAATTGTATATCATCACCATATTACACATTCAGTCTATGTAAATATTAGCATTCGAACGTTTGTTAAGTTTTTTCTCTTTTTTTTCTTTACGATATATTGAATGGGATGAGGACGAACTGTGGAATTAGCGCGATATTTCGCGCGAACGAACGTGTAGAATCGAGAAAACGCTTGATAGTCTAACTTATTTGTCCGAAACGTGTAAGCGATTTCTCTCTCGAGTAACGAGATCTTAGTTATATAAAAAAGGAAAAAAATTTGAATGTATGCTACGCGCAGAGTCACTATTGTCTCTATGTATCATATACAAATTATCCGCGTATGTCTTATATATGCTTTATGCTGAAATGTGAAAAAAACAGATAGGGAATGTTGATGAAATATGAAAAATCTTTTGTACTTAATTAAATAGACTTATGAGATAGAGTGAATTAATATTTTCGCAGTTTTTAGACGCAGAGAGAGAGAGAGAGAGAGAGAGAGAGAGAGAGAGAGAGAGAGAGAAAGGAAGAGTGAGTCAGAGAGGGGGAGAGGAAGACGAAGGCGAGAGGGATGGTCGAGAATTTGTACCTAGTAAATCTTGAAATTTTTAAATTAAGTCATCTCTTTGTAAAACACGTCGTAAAATGGATAAAGTCAGGATCACGTGACGGCAATCTAAAGCAAACTGTACTTTACAATTTCGCGGACAGTGTTCACCATTTTTACATTCTTGTATCCACTCGTAAGTCGTAAGGAAATGTATTTCTGCAACGTTATTATCACTTATTATAGTCTTGCGTGCACTTAAAATAGAACTTTACTGCAGAAAAAAATAGAGCGCAAGCATGTAAAATTTACACAGTAATTTTCAAGAAAGATACTCTAGCAAATTTAATTTTTTAGTGGATTTAAGGCTCCTTATACCTCGTCGCGGTCATGTTGAATTACGTGACGTTAGAAGCGAGGAACGACATACTAACGAAGGTTACGTGCTATTTCTAAATAAAGATAAATATGGACGAAAGAGCACTTGAGGCTGCTTGAGCATACTTGTAAAATTGTCTGAAAAGTATCTTTTTTTCCTGACGATTAATAAATAGTCATATAATAAATAGTAAAATAAGGCATGTAGACAAAACAAATCCATTTCATTATTTCACATGCCTCATCTTACTATATATTATAAAACTATTTATTGATCATCAGGATATCTTACATATTCTTATAGCTTATCCTGTGAAGTAGTTCAAATCAGTACGGTATGCGTGCGCACTCATGGTGAAAGTTATAAAACTATTTATTGATCATCAGGATATCTTACATATTCTTATAGCTTATCCTGTGAAGTAGTTCAAATCAGTACGGTATGCGTGCGCACTCATGGTGAAAGTTATAAAACTATTTATTGATCATCAGGATATCTTACATATTCTTATAGCTTATCCTGTGAAGTAGTTCAAGTCAGTACGGTATGCGTGCGCACTCATGGTGAAAGTCGCAATTTTTAGCTCTCATTATTCATCACATTTTTTCGAAAAAATGGTGATTTGTAACCATAGTGTTTCGTTTTGATAGTAATTCGGACAATTTTACAAGTATGCTCAAGTAATCTCAAATGCTTTTTTGTCTATATTTATCTTTATTCAGAACGCAACTTTCGTCAACATGTCATTTCTCACTTTTAACGTTACAAATCCGATATGACCGATGAGACACAAGGAATCTTAAGCTCATAAAACGCTTTTGCTTTTTTAAATTTCTTTATGGACGGACCCGTACACTTGTAGTAAATTTGAAAAGAAAGAGCACGCGAGAAGAAGGATCTTCCCAAAAGATTTATGTTGAATGGTGAAAACTAAAGAATAAACAATTCGCTTCTGAACGATTGCAGAATGGCGCGCAAACGCAATCACGCGCAAAATTTTTGCTTCACACGAGTTACACGAACGATCAATATGATTCTGCATTTTATCGATTTTTACACACCTGCGAACCGCAGCGGCTACATTTTGCGTAACGATGTGGTAAAGGACTCCCGCATCTCGTGATTGTTATTTTAAAATATCGCACCAGTTTTGTTATATGTGTATCACGTTTCCGTTAAAATTATCGCTGAAAATAATATTTTTTTTTCTGTCATTCGTTGACGAATGCTGTTTTTTAACGTTGAAAATTCGCACGCGATTCCGCATCTCCTTTGCCATATTGCGACAGCCACACACTCACAGAATGCTAAATCCGCATGAGACTTGCGGAGTGAAATCAGTTGTAGTTGTGATCGAAATACAAATCTGTTGACACACATGTGATGGTTATATATATACAGATTATATATAAATATATATATATAAACTTCGACATATCTCGAACTAGCTGCGCGGTTGCTACATCACGATAGGAGACACACACTTTTATGCTTAAAGATAGTTTGTAAACATGAATTAAATGAAAACTTTTAGAATCTTTTTTACAAAACAATTATAACACTTTTTTGACACATTTTTTAACTTACAGTGTGTTTTTATTTTATTTCGAGAAAGTTACATAATCTTGTTTATAATTAAAATTCGCATATTGATTGAATTATAGAGTGCACTGTGCAGCACACTCGTATTCTGCTGGCGTGTATGATATAGCCGCGTGTAGTGATTTGGAGTGAAGCAAAAAAGACTCTTGTTTTATATAAGTATGATTATCCAAACTAGAACCATTGAACTAGACCAAAATTTGGCAAAATTGCAGAATCACAATTTATTTTTTTCGCCATTTTTGGTTTAATCCAGTAGTTCTAGTTCAAATGATAGCCACGCTGCCATAAAAGAAGAATCTGTTTGCTTTTTTGCTTCAGGTCACTACAAGCGACTGTAACATACACGTTGACAGAACACGAACGTCTTGCGCTGTGTCTTGTAACTTAGGGGCCTATTCTAAATGTTTAATGATGTCGTTATGTATTGCTGCACAGTTATTTCATAATACAAAAAATCTGCGCAATGATACATAACGATGTCGTTAAAAGTTATAGAATATACCTCTTAGCCAATATGAGAGTTTTAATTATGAAAAAAATTATGTAACGTTCTCAGAAATATGATCAAAATATACTGAAAAGTTCAAAAACATGTGCGTTATAATTTCATTATAAAAAATTCTAAAAATGTTCGTTTAGTTCATGCCTGCAAATTACCCAGAGCCGGTAACAACCCAGCAAACATAACGGCGTCAAATGACGTTTCGATGACGCATTAATGACGACTCTAACGTCAGTGATATATCATTAGTACGTCACTCAACGTCATCCTGCTACTTTGGGATCTCACGAGAGCAACGCGTGAGAAGTGAGCATAATATTACTGTTAAGCCGTAAAACGATAATAATCGTACGCTAGTTTAGTACCTAAGTAGATTTTTACAGATAGCTGTGTGTATTCTCTCTCAATGGCACTATATATACATATATATTATATATCCCGTAGCTGTCGTAGAATCTTCGTGCACCACGTCTCGCCGGCAGATGCTTTCCAATCGTTTGAACAACATTAATTGTGTCGTCACTATGTGCCTTATATGGAGAACGCGTATTTATTATATGTCGAGAAATTTTTCGTGTCTTTACCTTAGCAGAGTGAAAAAGTAGAGAAAAAAGGGAATTCCGGCAGAGGATCATTCAGGATTCGCGAACAGAGAACTCCTCTCACACGCAACACGATCGAGGCGGTGCCAAAATAAAAGTGTGCTGTACGTAGCGATTAAATATGTATACGAAGAAAACGATAATTTATTTGTATCAATATCAAACGTCGTTTTGGCAGCGATAAACATTTGTATTTTATTCCATCGCGCAAGTCACAATAGACTATTACGCGCGGAAGAGTTGTAGGATGGATCGAAACGACTTTCAGAATGAGCAGTGATACTTAAGGTTCCTGAGTGTCAACTATGTATTTTTTCCCCGTGAACTCGCGAAAAGTGAAAAGTTTTATATGAGCATTTTTACCTGTCTATTATTCGAAATGTTATATGATCGTGAAGGTCATGCGAAACTTTTCGCTTTTCACGTTCATGCTTTTAGGAAACGGTTACATGATCGCTACCCAGGTTCCTCGCTCTTGATTTAACTTCAATTAATTTTTATAATCATTTATTGCTTGTTAGAACAAGAAAAGTATTCGGACTATTTTACAGATCTGCTCGGTCGATTGCAAGTGTTATTTTATCTCTTTATTTCTACATATTTTGTAAGAAATTGAGCGCGTATTTTCTCGTTTCTAATATCATAAATCAAGATGGCCGCAGTAAGGACTGAGGAGTTTAAACATCGACAAGAATCATTTGAATTAGCTGAAATTCGGCAGTAAAATTGATTTTGCAACTTCGTTGTTGAACAAACTCAATCAGATCTTTCTTATTCATTGCATTTAAAATACATTAACTACTCTATTCAATTACGCTTACCCAGGTAGAACAGATAGTCAAAATAATGTAAATCTCATTTTCAAAATGACGTAAATTTGGTCAAAATGACGTCAGATTGATATTATTTTAATTGTTCTACTTGGATATGTATATGTATTTGGATAATCGATTTGGTCTGTTGTTCGAGTTAATCGAGGTCTATAATGAGAACTTAAGCTTTAAGTAAGAAATTGACCAATCACAGTTGAATTATAGAAAAATAATTAATTATGATTGGTCAATTTCTTTCTTAAAGCTTAAGTTCTCATTGTAGATCCCGCTTCATATTTATAAAGTAAAGAACGTCGTTCTTTACTATTTAAAAGTAAATAAAGTCGTTGCTATTTGATATCATATTAGGGCTGCGTTCGCTTTGGGCGCTTATGCGCTGTAAGCGTCATTCTATCTTCTTCCCGTATGTAATGAACGATAAAGATAGAATGACGTTTACAGCGCGTAAGTATCCAAAGCGAACGCAGCTTAGATGTCATCGGATGACGACGCAGTGCCTTCTAATATCCTGAACATATTATGAAGAATTCAAAATCGATTCCGATCGGAATAATGGAGAATTCACACTGCGTCTGACATTCAACATACGACGATATGATATTCAATAATAGAGTTTCTTTGCTAGAATGTTTATCTAATGACATTTTTATCTCTAGAAGACAAAGGGCCATAATTTGTATGTACTTGACAGGAAAAAAAAACTCCGGTTGGAAAACTATTCTTTTAAATCGTTTGTATTTCGTATGAAGAATTTTGAAGTGCAATTGAAAAGATTTGTGAGTCATTCTATTACTTGTAATTAATTGTTCTTTTTTGGACCATGTATTTAGCCGGAAATAATGACCGGAGATAAATTAAACAAAGGTTCGGTATGGTATCATTTGTATTTCGTATGAAGAGTTATGAAGTATCATTAAAAAGGTTTGTGAGTCATCCAGATAATTTTAATTAAATATTAAAAAATTATGTATTTGGCCGAAATATCGATCTCAAGCGCTGCTGTGGAAGTACCGTCAGGCACGATCGGTGTACCAGGCTTCTCTCGGCTTCAATTCGTATGGCACCCAATTTCCTTGCTTCTGAATCATTCCCATGGCTTTGAGGCGTTTTGAAATGGCTTGTTGAGTCACTCCCAATGATCGTGCCAATTCTTCTTGATTTTGACAAGAGTTTTGATCAAGTAATGCCTCCAATTCTATATCTTCGAAAACTTTCTCTTTTCCACCGCTATGCCGGTCTTCGACGTCAAAATCACCGTTCTTGAACCCCCCCCCCCCCCC
>NW_022639451.1:3152033-3163040 GCF_010583005.1 Odontomachus brunneus
AAGACACGTTTTTTTTCACTAATAGCAGCCTCACCATAAGTATTTGAGAGCATTCGAGCCTCAGCCGCAGATTTTTTCATATTGAAGCAGAAAATTAAAACCTCCCGCAAATGACGAGAATTTTGCCTGTATTCATAGTCAGGCCTTATATTTAAGATCTCCTTAAGTTCATCTTCAGATGCTCTACGGATCATTTTATTGGCTACAGAGTATCTGAAGATGAACTTAAGGAAGCCTTAAATATAAGGCCGAAATACGGGTATTTGACTCGTAAACTGACATTTTCAATCGAGAATAACTTTATGACGCAGACACAAATCAACTAATGTTTCTATGGGGTTATGTTGACAGATGCCCAAGTTTATTGTATGACGTCTATGATCTATTTATTTCGACCACCATTTACCGCTAAAGCCATCTATAGGAAAACTGCGGAAGCAAAGTTGTACACCTAATATCTAGTATTTCAATACTCATGGTTCATTTTCGGGTAATTATGTATAAGGCCTTTTTTGAATTTTGATATTTTTTTGCAGCTCTTTTAGTAAAAATATTTATTTTGACTCCAATATTGATCATCAATTGAGGGAATCTGAAAAATATACAAGTTATATATTGTTTTAACTTTTTTTTTTATTTTTGTTTCACTTGTCGAACGTTGCTGCTTTCCCACAATTTAAACAAGTTACTGATCTTTTAATCACATTATGCAACTGCAATATCGAACGACTAACGAGGGGCTGCGCCCCCGCATCCCCCCTCAAAACTAACCTAACCCAATCTATCGTCACATTAACCGTCAGTCAGTTTACTAGTGTTCAACTTTTTTTCTTAATAATTTTTTAATTGTAAGCAAATTGACCACAGTAGATTATTTTTAAAAATAATGGCAGTCGTAAAAATTAGTCGTAAAATTCTTTTAAAAAATAATCGACTGTGATTAGTCAATTTGCTTGCGGCTTTTAATTAATAACTTATTGTAGAAGGCTCATAGAAATCCAGTTTTATAGTTAATTAAAAAAATTTGCAATACTTTACTCGAGTTTCGTCACGCATTCGCATTCAATAAAATTTATAATTATTATAATAGAATGTTCTTGAACACATCTGTGTGACAATCTTGACGAAATTAGGAGATTCAGAAACAATACTATATAACTATAAAAAAATACTATAACTATAATAAAAAAATATTAATAATCTATTAATATTAAAATAACTATGTAATTTTTATTATAATTAAACTTTCTTTTTTAAAGTTGCTTTCTTCTTTACATTTGTTTTCTCTTTTACAACTGTCTTTTTTGCGATAGCCTTCTTAGTTACAGGTCTTCGTTTATTAATATCTCGAAATTTTACGTGATTATTTAAAAAATAATAAAGGTCTTGAGTGCTCAGGTTCACATGCTTTACTTGCACACTTGTGTCAGATAATTACAAATATATTTGGTTAGAGATAAGTTTTCTAATTTTGCAAAATATTTAAAGATTTGATCAATGGCATTAAAAACCAAGTAAAATAGATTTGAAGATTTTATTAAGAAGAGAATAATCTCTTTTATATGTTTGTATATATAGCCCAAATGGATTAACAGACCGAGTACTGATATTTGCTACTCGAGGTATTTCTTTTTTTGCCTTTTGTAATCTCTTCATTTTTAGCAGATGCCTCGAATTTTTCTTGTACTTCCAATGCCTTTTTCATCAAGTCGCCCTTAAATATTTCATCCGTGGGATTAAGAGCATAAGATTGATCAGGCTTATTTGCTTCTTGTGCCATTTTCTGCTCTATTCTATTCATGTATTTGCCAGCTGCTTTCTTCGACAACGATTGCCGATACTGAAATGTCATTTATTACAATAGGCATAATATCGCGATAAGAAAAATAACTTTGCCGTAGTTCATTCTTGAGAGGTAAAAATTTTATAATACCTTGGCAGGAGAAATATAATGAGGATTTTCCCATAGGATGTCACCAGTAAAACTTGCTGCAAATATCTTAACTGGGTTCAGTACAAATCTTGGGCCAATTTCAGCCAATGCACCATCTTCAGTTAAAATTTGAAAATTTCTGAACCATATCCTGTTGTCAAGAATACTAAATATATACACATGATCATAAAATGGCTGGCTCTTAGGATGATGATATGGTACACCAAATATTTGTATCAATAGCTCCTTCAAAAGACTGTAATGCGCATGTTTAGTGAACGATTCATCAAATGAGAGTAACGGTCGAGATCCTTTTAGACAGTTTCCAGTCATCTTCAGTTCTCCCATCGTATAAACTGTAAAAATATATCAGATACAATTATTTTCCAAATCAATCTTATGAATTTCAATACATAGATAGAATACATACTGTTTTCCACAAGAAATTTTATACTTGGACCAGTAGGTACATTAGCAAACCACATATAAAGGTCCCGCTTCAGCCTGCCCTCAAACAGAATGGCTTTATTGCAATTTTTTATCTCACACATTTCAGTCACCACTTGTAGAGTCTTTGTACGTTCCATCTTGCACTCGGACCGATGATGTGGCATAAGTGTTTTCAAATCTCCCATAAGATGCCGATGTCTATGACTAATACCTCGAGTAGCAAATATCAGTATTCGCTGTCTGTTAATCCATTTGGGCTATATATACAAACATACAAAAGAGATTATTCTCTTCTTAATAAAATCTTCAAATCTATTTTACTTGGTTTTTAATGCCATTGATTAAATCTTTAAATATTTTGCAAAATTAGAAAACTTGTCATATCTCTAACCAAATATATTTGTAATTACCTGACACAAGTGTGCAAGTAAAGCATGTGAACCTGAGCACTCAAGACCTTTATCATTTTTTAAATAATCACGTAAAATTTCGAGATATTAATAAACGAAGATTAGCGAATCAATGTGTGTTGTAATAAGCTACATAAGTGCAAGCTTATCCAAAAGGTTCACGTGCGTCACGCCTTGTGTCAGATTCTATATAATTACAAAGATGTTGACCATTATATTGCCAAACCACTATCAAAACATATGCTATTTTATTAAGATCTTAAATTAATTAAAAAAATTTTTTTTTCATGTCTATTAGGTTAATCTGCTTACCTTTGTAGTGGCGGGTTCATCCGACGTTCTTTTTGCCGGCATTACTTGTGCATCGTTTTCTTCATTTCGTTTTCTCTTCAATCTATGCTTCAACGACATTATCGTTCTTTAAGAATTAAATGTATATGTAATTGAACAAAATAAAAATTTTCTTCTTCACTATATTTTACTTGGCTTGCAGACTTTCTCAAATAGCCCTTTCTACCAAGGTACCGAAGTATAAGTTCCAAAAAAATATTAGGTCCGAACTTGGTCGGACACGTCTAGTCGTAACGGCGGTTAGGTTAGAACTTAAATGAAAATTTTCTTCTTGAAACGACGCGTATACACACGTGCTTAGAGAATCTCAAGAGAATCGCCAACTTGGTCACGTGACCAGCTCATTGGCTGGCATAAATATATACGAATTTAGACATTGCGACGCCAATGCAGAACAAATGCTTATATTTATATATATGGTT
Organism: Odontomachus brunneus; assembly: GCF_010583005.1. Taxonomy (NCBI): domain Eukaryota; kingdom Metazoa; phylum Arthropoda; class Insecta; order Hymenoptera; family Formicidae; genus Odontomachus; species Odontomachus brunneus. Next base: position 3,155,600 of record NW_022639451.1, read on the forward strand.
TTGCATCGGCGTCGCAATGTCCAAATCCGTACATGTTTATGCCAGCCAATTGCAGAGTAGCTGAGTAGGTGGTCACATGACCAAGTTGGCGATTCTCTTTACTAAAGGTTCTCTACACGTGCTTCGTGTTCACTGAAAGGCTGCGTTCCGAAATTCACTGCCAGTACTGAAATTCTAGTAGTATACGTAAAGCTGGTGGTACATAGAAAAACTTAAGCAGTAAAGCCTATTCTACAATTGCGTGAACGCGGTTGTAAGGGTTGTAAGTGATTACAAGGGACGTCTACATTGGAAGTAAGCAGTAAGAAGTAGGAAGTAAGAGTAAGAAATTGACCAATCACAGTCGAATGTGAGAAGAATAATTAACTATGATTGGTCAATTTCTTACTCTTACTTCCTACTTCTTACTATTTACTTCCAATGTAGACGTCCCTTAACTCTACTCGATTTATCGGACAGCATTGAGTTGTCATAAATCATGAAAATACTAGATGCTTGTGCCTATTATATTTCTCGGCCCTAATGAAACTAACTCGTATTAACTCCAACTCGAATTATCGTAAACACCCAATATGAGTCTGTTTTCTATTGCTGAACTGGCTGCGCTATTTCTTTCTTGTCTTTCTTCCACCAACTTTCATCTGTATATCTACCTCTTTTTAAGTTCCGAAAGTGTACTAGTTCAGCAATAGAAAACAGACTCTATATAACGGAGTCAGCAGTCTAGTATTATATAGAAGTCTGTGATACCTATGGGCCTATGGGCCTATGGGCTTCTCTCTGCTTCTAGTAATAAAATCAAGTAACGTTAAAATAAAACACGTTAAAATAAAATCTAGTAACGTTAAAATAAAACACTATCGACATAGCAAATAATCGATTTTGAAAATGTCGGAAAGATAGTCGACTTTCTAAAAAGTCAAAATCGAACATCGATTCATCGATTCATAATTCTCCATCTTTAATTGGCTCAAAGCAGCAAACTTTCGTCAGTTAGCAACATGGCGGATCCGTTGAGTCTGCTGCGGCAATATAATGTCAATAAAAAGGAGATAATTGAACGTGAGAATCAGATTATATTTGGCGAGTTCTCTTGGCCCAAGAATGTTAAGACAAATTACCTAACTTATGGGTAAGTGTTCGTCTAGCTAACGTTGAAATTGTTCTTTATAATTGCAATCTGCTTGGTATCTTGAAGAGAGAAAAGGAGAGTTGGACGCGTGTGTGTGTGAGAGAGAGAAAGAGAAAGAGGGCAGAAACTGTGTCCATGTGCGTTTAAGGAACTGTATGATAAACAATTGCATTTGATATTCGACATTCGATAGTTAGATGAAGATCTAGAAATTTTCTTAAAAATATTTGTGAGTATTTTTTAATGTTTACATTTCTGTTCTTTAAAACATGTGACTGACTGATTACAATTTATAGTTGATATTGATTTTAAGATATATGAAATGGATCTCTGAAACTGAATTTGTTTATAATTATATAAATATATAAAATTTTTCTTCTTTCAAATAATCCTTTGATTATTTCTAAATTGTTGTCCCACAGTATCTACTTTGAAGTATGTCGAGTCACTTCCTTGTTGATATTTTAATCTTTGCAAACTGTTATTGTGAAGCTGTTATTGTGATTTTATAGAGTTTATAAAGTTTAAGTTGTAATATCTTAATTTGGTTTTACAGTAGATCCATGTTGTTTGTTGTTATATCCAAAAAAAGACATTAGAAATACTAGATTAGATACATTTGGTTAGAAACATGTTTATTCACAAGTTTGTTATTTTAATACAATCAGGTTGTACTTTTTGTCTTTAAGGTGAAACAAGTATATACTTGTTAAAGGCAAAAACTTAGTATTGAAAGGAACAAAAACAAATTTCCAATACAACATTAGTTTAACTGAAAAGAACAGGACTTAGATTAGATCTTGACAACATATTAGAGCCATTAGATTAGAAACATTAGAAATATATATTTTTAGCTGAACTACTTATACTATTTGTCTTTGGAATGAAACAAATATCTAATCTAACATTGAAGGAAATAGGAACAAAGTTTCAATGCAGCACTAATTGAGCTAAAAAGTACAGGCCTTAGATTAGATCTTGACTACATATTAGAGCCATTAAATTAGAGACACTAGATTAAAAAACATTAGATGTTTGTTCTCTTTAATTGAACTACGTTATACTTTTTGCCTTTACAATAAAACAAATATATAGCCCAGTTGAAGGAAAAAGAAACAAATCTCCAATGTGCGGTACTAGTTTAGCTAAAAAGAACAAACCTTAGATTAGATCTTAACAATATGTTAAAATCATTATATTAGAAACATTAGATTAGACTTTAACAATGAAAATATCTTTTACAGTATGTTCTCTCTTTGAGAAGAAAGATATTCATATGTCTTTTTTTGTCATTGATTTAGATCCGGCAGGGAAGGAACACCCAAGGAGTATTACACCCTCGAATGTCTCCTTTTTATGCTCAAACATGTTCAGCTCACACATCCAGTGTACGTACGGCAAGCTGCTGCGGAAAACATACCAGTTGTGCGTCGACCCGACAGGAAGGACCTGTTGGCTTATCTCAACGGCGAGACTGCTACATCAGCCGCCATAGACAAATCTGCGCCTTTGGAGATTCCGACACAGGTGAAACGTGCCGCCGAGGATGGCCTGGACAGTGGCTCGTCGAAGAAACCGCGTTTTGAAGAGACCCATGTGCAGAAGGTGAAGGAGCAGCTGGCGGCGCGTTTAGACGCGCCGAAGGAGGCGTCAGTCACCGTTGACAACATCAAATCACTGTCGGAGGCGATGTCCGTCGAGAAGATCGCCGCGATCAAGGCGAAGCGCTTAGCTAAGAAGCGTACCACGATCAAGGAAAACGACGACATCGGCATGGGCTCGGATCTGCGCGTGATCCTCGACATGGACGTGGACGACACGAAAGACATTGTGTCACGGGAGCGTCAGTGGCGGACGCGCGCCACCATATTGCAGAGCAGCGGCAAGATCTTCGCGAAGAACATCTTCGCGATCCTCCAGAGTATCAAGGCGCGCGAAGAGGGCCGGCAGAAGGGCCCGGCCGTGCCCACGCCGATGGTAACGCCGCGCTCGACGCCGATGCGCCCGCTGCCGCAACCGGCCGTCTACAATCGCTACGACCAGGAGCGTTTCATCCGGCAGAAAGAGGAAACCGAGGGCTTTAAGATCGACACCATGGGCACATATCACGGCATGACGCTCAAGTCGGTGACCGAAGGCACAAATCCGGCCGTGAGGAAACCACCGACCAATCCGTCCACCACGCAAAACTCCGGTCTGCTGCCTACCTCCGCCGCCAAGCTCACACCCCAGCAGGCGGCGCAGAACAAACGGCCGAGCAGGACACCCATCATCATCATTCCCAGCGCCAACACGTCGCTCATCACCATGTATAACTCCAAGGACATTCTACAGGATCTCAAGTACATCAGCAACGAGGACAAGCGCGCTCAAGGCTGCAAGCGGGAGAACGAGGTGCTGCTGCAACGCCGTAAGGAGGGCGGCCTGACCGTGCCGTACAGGGTAGTCGACAATCCACAGAAACTCACCAACGCCGACTGGGAGAGGGTCGTCGCAGTCTTTGTGATGGGACCGGCCTGGCAATTCAAAGGCTGGCCGTTCGATGGTAATCCAGTGGAGATCTTTTCGAAAAGTACGTGTTCGAAAAGTATTGCTACGTTATGTACGTCACTCTTGATATTTTTTGAAGCGGAATCTCGCTTGAGACGAGTGAAAAGTTACAGTATTTTTATTCAGAGCGATAGTGAAAGTACCGCTACTCGAGCGTCTATGTGAAGTTAGCCCCTTATTTTCAAAATTAAAAAGAGACGGTTAGAGTTCTGATTGTTCCTTTACTCTTTTCGTATAGTTCTAGAATTTTTAATCGATTTTATAAATAATTCTGACGATTAAACTAGTCAAAACGTTATTTGAAAACAAGGGAAAACAACCAGATTCATATTTTTGAGAAATTAAAAATCGCCATAACTCTTTAATTTTAGCGGATTGAGTATTAAAGATAATTTGTAGAACTCTTGGGAGGGGCTATCCATAACTCTAAAGAAAAAATCGAATTAAAAAAAATTTTTTTTCATTTTTGGAAAAGTAAATAAACTTCTTTTGTTTTTGGTTTTAGTTGGTCGAATATTAAAGATAATTTTTAGAACTCGTGAGGAGCTACTTAGAATTCTAAAGAAATTACCGGATTTCCCGAAAAAATTTGTGGGAATTTAGAATTTTTGAAGTGAATCACTAGAACTCCGCAGTTTTCAATTAAGTATAATCTTCAAAACTCGTAGGGGTTATTCAAACATCTGTCTCTCATTTTTTAAATTCGCATTTTGACTATTTTAACCGCCGAAATTAGGAGGCCATCAGATCTCTAATCATTTTTCCTTTTAATTTCGAAAAATAGCTAATTTCACATAGACTACTTGAGAGAGAGAAAGGGGGGGGGAGGGGGGAGAGAGAGCTTTAAAGTGAATTCTAACTTTATATCAGCAAATCTTTCACTCGATTAGAATGAACGTATATCTGCGACAGTAGAGTATACCAGATTCACTTTTCAATCTTGAGCGGGAATATTTACTCGACGATTCCAAGTGAAAAATTCGCGGTATGCGAGTGAAAAATTACTCTAATTCGAATAACTCGGTAGTTACAGCTTTTTTGTTTGAATGAACTTTCACTCAAGAAATTTGGAAAGTAGTGGAGATATAGTGTATCTCGCAAAAGATATTAGGTTGGCGCGCAAAAGCTTCGTTGTGTTTGTCAAATTAAATAAGATAGAATTATCCAAAGAACTCGGTATTTTTTTGGACATTTAACGAAGATATCCTATCTCTCTCTATTATTATATTCATACATTATCATATTATTATTAATATATAATTATATAAATTACACGAATAATACTTATATAACTTATATTTTTTATATAAATTCTTATTGTTTTCCTTTTAATAGTCAAACTTCGTATGAGATTTTAATAGAAAAATGACGAATTTTTATCACCAACCAAAAAGATGATTATTCTACATCTCATATAGATGATTATTTTTGTGCAATAGGAAATTCTCCAGACGTGCATCTTCTTTTCTGGTGTTATAAATAATGCTCTGCTTTAAATTAGCTAGTTTAAGCCTTTTATTACGTTACAACAGCTACATTCGTAATCACACTTGTAAGCTTTTCTCAGAATGAGGAAAATATAATTTGCATCGCTGTTGCACTCGCGTCCCGTGACTTGTTATCGTAATTTTCAATGTGCGCGGTTGTTATTGTTCTCTTTTTCTTTGTAGTATGCGCGTTTCACTTGAAATACGATGAGATGAGGTTGGACGCAAACGTAGCCCGTTGGGCAGTCACAGTAATCGAATTGAGTCGGACAAAGAGGCACTTGGACAGAGCGGCGTTAATGATATTCTGGGAACATCTCGACAAGTGAGTACTGGAGTATATCTCTATAATTTTCTTATCACTTGCACGCACATACACACACACACACACACACTTACATTCTTTTGACGTAATCCTTTTCACTTCTTACAATTTTCAAGTAAGCTTGTGTAAACTTGTTCTCACTTTTTCATCACTTTACTTCTTCAACTTCCTCTTTTTGCAAGTGATTGCTTTGTTTAACTACGTTTTACACTGTTGTACCTACTTTGATAAACGTAAACTCTGTTTTTACAGGCATATGATCAAGAACAAGCCACATCTTCGTTTCTAAAGTCTTGACGCAATTTGGACGCAATTGGACTCGCGGGTGTTCTGAGTATTTTTTAGGTATTTTCATAAAAATGAAGAAGGATTGTATATATAAAAGACAGGGAAAGAGAGAGGGAGCAAGAGAGAGAGAGAGAGAGAGTGAGAGAGAAAATGTAACATTTATGTATGTATATATATATATATGTATGTGTATAATTATATAGTATAAGTATGAATACGCGCCCTCAAACATACCACGTGCAAATTTCGATTAACATAGACACGCTACTTTCGGTGACACCCGACCACTTAACGCCGAAAGTACAGAAGAGACCACCTTTTTTTAATCTTAATGGATTAAAATCGTAATTGTAATAATTTTTTTAGATTATAATGAACTTAGTAGTGAGAATTTCTCCATTCATTGTTTAAAACGGGCTTCATTCGTCGTCGTCTTTATCATGAGATCCATCATCCATTTGTGATTCAGCGCGTGCTCTAAAAGACTATTATGTCTCGTAGCAGCGATTACATTTAGTGCGAACTGATGTGCCTGTTATCATATAATTAATAAAAACATCGAGATACACGAACATTGCGAATCTTCTATCCCGAAGGATACAACCGAGCTTACCCGTACCAACGGGATTGTGCGACGTCGCGGGCAGAGAGGGAGAAAATACGCGCCAATTATACCGCGAAACTTTAGCGGAGATTTTAGCGTTAACTCTGGGAAAGTAGCTTGAGTAACTTGCACTTATGCGAAAAGCCTTAATCCTAAAAAAGAAATAAGAAAGACAGTGATAACTTATGGTACAATTAAAATAAGGATGAGCAATCTTTATTCGTTCAAATAACATCTCGCAAGAAAGCAGTGGTATCCATTTTAGTCAGCGGTGAAATAAATACTAGAGCTTAAGGCTTTCAATATGAGTAAAAAGTCACTCGTACCATCTTTCTGAGAGACGCGCATAGAGAAAGAGAGAGGATGTTAAACAAATATTCGGAAAATTATATGTGGCAAATGTGTGAAGTCTGGGATTTGCGATGTGCGCGTGACGAATGTGATCGTCTTCTGCATTTTTTATTCGTCTTGGTAGATATAAGCGAGCTAAACTACGTAAACTACGAAATGGAAATATCTTGCGGTGTTGATGAAGTCTCCTCGAGCGATTCTTCGAGCAGGCGAGCGAGTGAGCAAACGGGGATTACATTTCGACGGTCGATAGCAGTGTTAAGTTTCTTGGTGCGTGCTTTGTAATTCGAGACGCGACGCCGCGAATCCTTTCCCGGGGGAGCAAGAATCCAAGAAGGGAAAGAGGGCGAGACAGAGAGAAGCCGTGAGGGATCGAGGACGGTGCGGCACGAACCGCCGTGTTTTCTCTCCTACTAAAACCAAAGCCAAAGTAAATCGCTCGCGGCGGCTTCGAGCGGGACGCGGGATTGACCGGCCAAGCATTGTTTATACGGTGGATCGAATATTTCTAACTAGATTACCGTCGCCCTATTACTTCGGCAAATACGACGGATTCTGCCCCTCGTATCTGCCGTGATCCCGCCTCTCTCGAGTAGAGAGAAGGAGAGGAAAAGCGCCGCGCCTTTCGACTCAATTATCGCGACCACATTTTGTCGCGCGGAAAATTGAATAACGCCATTTCTCCCCCCCCCCCCCCCCCCCCC
>NW_022639451.1:3163271-3167187 GCF_010583005.1 Odontomachus brunneus
CCCTCCCCGCCTAAATCGATAAGAGCGACATTAGAACGTATTTTGACAATATAAACATATATACTTAGTCGCAAAACGGTTTAGATACAATGAAATTGGAATCTCGCCAAACTATCATGATTGACTCATTATCTACGGGCTTGCGCAGTAATGATATTTATTATCATTATGACTAATTATATTATTGAATAAGCCCGTCGATAACGACTCTCAATTTTGACGGTTTGGCGAGATTCCAACTTCATTGTGTCTCTCTCTAAATCGTTCTTCAAACCGACTCTACAATGAGTTTCACTAATACCTTGACCAGACGAGAACTCACTAGTATATGTATTATGATTGTTGATTATTCGACTAATTTGTCATTCCGATAATTTGACGTATCATCTCGCTTTATATTATATTCAAACATGATATCTAGATATGAGAAAAACAACTCCGCTAGTGCGACTAATTTTTCTGGGAACTAAATGAACCAACTCGGTGGTGGGAACAGATTCTTGTAGCAGGATTTTATTCAGCCAATGGCCCTCAGTTTACCAGTTGTCTCAGCTGAGTTTTAACTCAGCTAAATGTTCAGATGAATATTTTTGGCCATAGAGATGTAATTTTTCGTCTGGTCCTCCGTTCAATCACACGAAATTTTTTCCCCACTAAATCCGATTAGAAGGATTAGTGAAGATTAGTGTTTTGCCTAGTAGGTATTAAGGCTTTATTAAAGCTCAGTCTGCATATATCAAAACGCCCTAATATCGCTCTTATTGAGGCTTTCTTGAAGCTTAACTGTTATATTTTTCCTTCAAACGAGAGAGAAAGAGAGAGAGAGAGAAAGAGAAGATCATCGCAACGCGAAAGTTTGACCGATTTGGTTATTATTCAGTTTTCAGTGTGAAAAAATGTCTTTTCTGCACGGAACTTATATTTTTATTGGGCATACAGTGCGGAAAGTTCAGATCACCCGTGGTGTACACATCCGAAGGGAAGCGCGTCTAAGGCCTATATTAGTGGTCATTATTTGTCTCAAATGAGATACTTAGATTTGAATTCAGAGTTAGACGTTTTTCAATTGGCACGCAATTAGAGATACAAAAATCGCATGTATATCATACAACACAACTGACAAACTTGGATCCAATTCTGAATTCGAATCCAAGTATCTTACATAAGACAAGTCTCAAGTAACGACTGGTAATACGGGTCTAAATCTGGTGCGTTCACGCAAACTTGTAGTTGCATTGCGCGCAATTGGGCTGCACGCAGGGGATGCCCGGCAACATGGGCGGTAGATGATGCAGTATGCCAGTTCTGGCTGATAGGCGATCGGCCACTTGGGCGCACACGTGCTCCCGCAGTTGCTGCTGTACGCCGGGACTGAAGTAATTATTGTAGCGGAAGTTGGTGAGCGCGAGAGTCTCCTGGTCGGATGCGGTCTTCGCGATCGGCAGGCCAGTACCGCTGGTGTCGGCCGTGACGACGCTGAAGACCAAACGAGACCGAAAAAAGATATGTAATATATCATATAAGAGATATATAGTGTCTTAAAGCTACATAGAGATATACAGAGTGTCTTAATACTTTAATAGTGTATTCTGATGCTTGAATGGGGGCTCGAAAGTATCATTACGAAACGGTTCAGAGGTATATCGATGCTTCCCGAGTTATAAAAACTTCGTGAACTGAACTTCACAAGGCGAAATGATTAGCAAAATTATAGCTCTTAGCTATTCTCAGGCGGAGTTTAATTGAACAGAATTCTAATTGGAAACTTAGTTATAAAGATAAAAACCAGCTACAAAGATAAAAAAACTGTTAAAACTTGGAAAATTACAAGTTATGAGACTTTCCTCGATATTTTTATATTAGAATTTTCGACTTGAATTAAGTATTGTGTGATAGGGGTTTAGAGACACTCAGTATATATCATACGATAAACATATGTATAACATATAATATCATATAATAGATATATGTAAGATACACATATGTGTATGACCAACAAATTCATAACAAAAGACGAAAGAAGGAATAAATGACAGAGTCCAATAAATCTTGGAACCGTGAAATTTCAGAAAATGAAGATACCTAAAATGTCTTTCTGTGTACATGTCTTTTGTAACATATTTTACCATATTACACAAACACAAGAAGAAATAAACGTGAGAATACTTTATGATGTATCAGAAATGTCTTACGTCTTTCTATGTTTACTTATAATAACTCAATACGAAAATGCTATCTTTTTCGACTGACATGTTCGCCACTAGCATCATATATATATATATGATTTCTCATTTCAAACTGTCAGAGTACTGTACTGTAGCAACTTTCCACGTCAAACCAACTTTTTATCCAGCGATCAATATCCTTAAATATTGAATACGTAATTAATGTTCTAAATATACAAGATGTCTGACGACGAAGAAAATTGGCGAAAAATCATGCGCGACATGGCAGGTGAGTTATGATAAGCTGCCATCGTATACCTGTAGATTAGTTTAAACTGAACAAAAAAATCCTCTACCATTTTGCAAAAAACTAGTGCTGTGCTGTTAACAGTTAATCGGTTAATCGATTAACTGTTAACGGCACAGCACTACAAAAAACCACGTATATTTTTTAGTTATTAATTAATGAAGACTGGCGGATGATCGCGTGCAATAATACATCAATGTTCTTTAGTTGTTTTTTAATGATTAAAAATCTACGTGATTATTTGTAAAATAGATTAGGTCAAACTGAACAAGAAATTCTTCCACCATTTTGCAAGTAATCACGTAGATTTTTAGTTAATTAAAGAAGATTGGTGCGCGACAATATATCAATGTTTTTTAATTTATAACTAAAAACATACGTACACGAAAAAAAGAAATGTGGTGCACCTAACAAAAAATATTTAGTTGTAAGCAAATAGCTGCATCATTCTACATATCTTTGTATAATAGTTATTAGGTGTACAACTTTACTTCCGCCGTTTTTTTTCCGAAATTCGAGGCTTTATTGTAAAAAAACTGGTTATACATTTATGATTCAAAGTATTGTCCATCGCTGGCCACTACTTTCTCCCATCTTTCGGGCAGCGTACGAATCTCGCGTCGAAAAAACTGGTCATCTTTTGAGGCAATCCACGAATCGATCCAATTTTTTACTTCTTTATAAGACCGGAAGTGCTGGTCAGCCAGGCTGTGTACCATTGATCGAAACAAGTGATAGTCAAAGGGAGCAACGTCTGGAGGATACGGCGGATGGGATAGGACTTCCCATTTCAACGTTTCCAAGTATATCTTGACCACTTTCGCAACATGGGGTCGAGCATTGTCATGCTGCAAAATCACTTTATCGTGTCTCTCGTTGTATTGCGGCCGTTTGTCTTTCAATGCTCGACTCAAACGCATCAATTGCGTTCTATACCGATCGCCTGTGATTGTTTCAGTCGGTTTTAACAGCTCATAGTACACTACGCCGAGCTGGTCCCACTAAATACAGAGCATGACCTTGGAGCCGTGAATATTCGGTTTGGCCGTCGACGTGGAAGCATGACCGGGAACTTCCCATGATTTTCTGCGCTTGGAGTTATCGTAATGAACCCATTTTTCGTCCCCAGTCACAATGCGATGCAGAAACCCCTTCCGTCTTTGCCTTTCAAGCAGCTGTTCACAAGCAAACAAACGTTCAACATCTCTCGGCTTCAATTCGTACGGCACCCAATTTCCTTGCTTCTGAATCATTCCCATAGCTTTGAGGCGTTTTGAAATGGCTTGTTGAGTCACTCCCAATGATCGTGCCAATTCTTCTTGATTTTAACACGAGTCTTGATCAAATAATGCCTCCAATTCTGCATCTTCGAAAACCTTCTTTCTTCCACCGCTATGCCGGTCTTCGATGTCAAAATCACCGTTCTTGAAGCGTTGAACCCCCC
>NW_022639451.1:3167255-3182443 GCF_010583005.1 Odontomachus brunneus
GACCACCACTTACCGCTAAATCCATCTATAGGAAAACCGCGGAAGCAAAGTTGTACACCTAATATATGTATGGTTAATTTGACTTACTTTAGTATATCAACTACATCAATGAAGTTGCGCGTGATCTGGTTATGGCAACCAGAAATTAATAAGGGGATCATTTTGCATAGACGAGCTAAATATCGATATAGTTGCATTAATCAATGCTATATTGCAAAGCAGCGATGTTAGAAAACAAAAGCAATTTACTACGCGCACAGCTAGAGATGTATACATGTGAAAACTGGTTCTGAGTGTATAAATATACATTTGTAGTTGCCGCGTAATGAGCCGCGTTTGTATTAACCATGTATTATCACTGCTGCAATATAAGTAACTCAGCCATTGCTCTTTGGTTACAGCAACCACATAAATAGTTTTTCCATATTTTATTATTGAATCTGGTTGGCATAACTAGATTTCTGTATGGATCAACCATATTGTTTTTTCCGTGTGTGGTTATTTGCAAAATCGTAAAAGACTTTTGTTCAATGTATCTACAAGCACGCGACGGCAGACGTCGCCATCACAATTCATCTACCGTGTGATCATTCATGAATCTTCTTTGATTAATAACTCAACATTTTACGTGATTTTTTGAGAAATGGTAAAGGATCCTGCTTGATGAAGCGGAACGATCTGAAAGCGGACTGAAATGCCCACGAAACGTCGGAATCAAACAAAGAACCCAGACAACATAATGTCTAAAATCGGGACATAAGACGTCTTAAAGATAATCTTTAAGACACCTTAAAGACATTTATACGTAAATCATCCGAAAGACATCTTTAAGACGTCTTATGTCCCGATTTTCGACATTATGTTGTCTGCGAAGAATCCGCGCGGCTCAAACTCGGAAACCAAATCTAATATAAAATAGTAGAGGAATTCTTTGGTCAGCTTGATTTAATGTACATCCTCACGAGCGGCGCACCCTATACGTGAGAATATTATTCTAAATATTGATTACATAATTAAGTACGTAATTACTTGGCGAACTGTTCGGGCACGATGTTCAGCAGGCAATAGCCGGCGTCTCCGTAGACGTTCCTGGACAGGCTGGTGTAGATCGGTGCCAGCATCGCGCCGGCGACCGGTTGCGGCTGTTGCTGCTGCTCGCCGGCGCCGTTGTCGACGATCGTCGTCTGCGGGGGCCGCGGTGGTCGAAAAGCCGAGACGCGGCCGCTCGACGACATCGGCTCGATGCCCAGATTGTCGCTCGCGAAGTACTCGATCGCCTTCAGCAGGTCCTGCCCGCAACGTTGCAGCACCAGTTGCAGGACCGAGAGCTTAGTGTTCGGGAAGAGGCGAGCCAGAGTCTCCACCGAGGTCTGCGACACCGAGGTGGGCTCCTTGGAGTCTTCCAGTTTGTTGGCGGGCGCGTCGAAGAGGAGACTTCTGGATCTCGAGTGGATTTCCGGACCATCCTGGGGTCGAAGAAACGTCAGTGAGAAGTCAGGAATTTCCTACGGTATTCAGATAGACATGCTTCCGCATATTATTTGTCTAGTGATTGCCACAAGTGCGCAAAGATGCCGTCCTCATACAAGAATTTTCCTAGTTTATAAAACAAATCATCTGATGTGAAAATTACGGCGATATTCTGATGCCATGGAAATTGCTGTTTATATTGCCGGAAAGAGCGCACAATTAATTCAATATTATTGTACTAATAAAAAGTAGATATTTTGGTTAAAATTGTGACGTAATACATATTAGGTGCGTAAATTAATTCGCTGCTTTTACCTTTAATCGATCATGACTTTGTTTTAAATTCAAATATCTTCTTACCGTTTAATGGGTTTTAAAGTGTTAATCTTAAAATTTAAAATGCGCTAGCTTGCTGATAACATAACTTCATAAAACAGTATCAAATACGATGGCATCCGACAAGCAGCATATCAGACACTGTATTCTTTTTTTTTTTATTTGAAGAAGTGCTGTCGGGATTGCAAATATGATTTGCTCTGGAGGAAGGCGCTGTAAGACGTAAAGTCTGTAAAAAGTGGTACGAGAAGTTCCGGAGTGGTGATATCTGTCTCACCGATGAAGAACATCCCGGAGCGCCGAAAAATTTGGAGACGAGGAAGAATTTTTGAACAACTGTTGAGTGAAAATTTTGCTCAACTCAAGATGAGCTTGCGTTACAATTAGAAGCAATCTGGCAATCAGTTTCTGTTTGCTTACATAAGCAAACTGGGAAATATTCGAAAACTAGGCCGATGGATTCCGCACAAACTTAGCCCGCAGAGCAAGCAGAGGAGATCCAACACGACCATATCCTTGCTAGCAAGATATAAAATGAAGGATTTTTTATGCAAAATCATTAGAAGAAAGTAACCAAAAGCGAGATAGGCCTCCTAAAGCGACATACTTCTATATCTCACATATTAAATGTTGTATTTTATCGAAACTAAACGTAATTTAATAAACGTAATTTAATTCGTTTTATCAGTTAAGTCACGAAAAATTCATACTTGGTGTATTTCTTGTTATTTTATATGTTAAATTAGCAAATATCAAGTTTTAGAAATTCGCAAGTTTTATTTCTATGATTTTCATTGACGAATTACGTAGATTAAACAGCGATAATTATCTTTTTGTTCAATATTAAATTCTTCTACATACATTTGGCTTTTGTAAAAATATTTTTTGAATATTTTTGTCTTCATCACTTTTTTACTGTATAACTTGAAAAATTTTATGAAAAATTGTATCTTAAAGTGACATACCTACAGTATGCAATAGGTGTGATACTCTGTGAATAACATAATCTGATTCTAACCTCCCATTGTGACGTGACATTTGTTTATTTTAAAGTTTAATTTTGTTTACTTTAAAAATATAAAATATATAAAATATGTGAGAGATGAAAAAGATAGAAATGCCAAAGATATATTTTTGTTTAATTTTATTTAAGATGAAAGTGCTGTTATTATTTAATTATATTTCCTTAGATATGTTATTATTTAATTATATTTCCTTTTTGCAACATTATACTTTAAATAAATTAATATTATTCAACCATTAAACGCATTAATGAACGATTTATTATCAAATATTATCATATATGCAATATAACTTTTAATAGATATGTCGCTTTTGGCGACATTTGCTTTGAACTTCATTTTCGTGCGTTTTATAAAAACATTTTTTGTTCTAAATCTAGAAACAGTTTCAGTAAAAATATGACATTATCTGATAGGAGGTACTTCCAACTACATGTATATATATTTATATTTATATTTTGAGCTTTACATTAAGACATAAGACCTCCAAAAACAAAGTGGTATGTCGCTTTTGGTGCCTTTACTCTATTGGCGATGAAAAATAGGTTTTACGATAAAAGTAGATTTTGTACGATAACCCTGAACAAAAAAAATCGTGCATTGACCCCAGACAACTATCGACCGCGATAATATATAAACCCAATATCTATGCAAAAAAGTTTTATTGTCTATTTAGTGGGATATGAAGGGCGTACTATATTATAAATTGCTGCAAACTAGCCAAATAATTAATACTGAATATTACCAACAACAACTCATTCATTCAAGCGACGAAATAGAGAGGAAAAGATCGTTTACTAGCCATGGAGCGCGGCAAGTCATCTTTCAGCACAATAACGTTCGGTCGCGTGTCGCAAAAGAAACGAAAGACATTACTTATTCGTTGGGTTGGAGTATTCTCTCATGTGACTTATTTATTGAACCTAGCCTCTTTGGATTGCCATTTCGATTATCTATTTCGATCGCTCCAACACCACTTGGCTGATATACATTTTAAAAGTTTGGAAGAAACCGAAAATGCGTCAATTTCATCGACTCAACGCCACAGTCTTTTTTTCGAAAGGGAACTCATCAGCTGATAGATGAAGAAAAGTATTGGAAAATAATGGCGAATATTTTGAACACTGTCATGTTTTTGTCATTATTTTTTGTAAATAAATATAAAATTTCTTAAAAAAAATACTGAATTAATTTGCGCATCTAATAGATATGTAACAATCTGTGCAAAAACTCTCTCGCCGTGCGAGACCAACATCTAAACTCCGCGGAGAAAACCAAAAGCGCGCAAAAAAACGCGGCTGAAAAACATTCGAATCCGAACATCGGCGAACAGATCCGAGCAACTTGGAAAAATTCGCATAAAAGCCGTCGCGAACAATCCTACGATCCGCAGTTCTTCCGCAACTTCTCGCTGATAAGAATGATATTTCGCAGCCAAGGAAATCGCTCCGGAACGAACTGTCCGTTGTGTATACGCAGCGCTCTCCGAATCCGCTCGTCGAATCGTGGTTACACGACTCCGACATCAAATAACGCTCCAGATCGTGGATACGCGATCCGGATCATCCTTAATCCGCCGCGAATTCGACATCACTTCTCGCAGATCCGAAATCGTGGATACGCGATCGGGATCGCCCCTCGTCTGCACATCGAGTCGTGGATACGCGACTTCGATAATACACATATCTCCGATCGTCCAATCGTGGATACACGATCAGGATCCTCCGTCATTGTAAGGCGACCATCGTAAACGTGTCCGTAATTACGGTGATTAAATCACCGCTAAGCACGAACCATTTAAGGGGATCCCTGCTTAAAATGTTGAATAGAAAATGATAGAAAATTTGTCTATTATATTTTATGGTGATTTTGATTCACATATTTCACAACTCATTTACGAAATTTCGTAAGTGAATTTATATACCATGTATTGTCTATAATTGATAAATATAAACTGATTATACCAACTTTTATATTCAACATGATGGAAAAAAATAATGTCATAAGATATGATTAAACTATATAGATATTTTTTTCATTTTTATCTGACTATTTTGTAACCATCATTATAAGTAGAATTATTTTGAAAGAATATTATAAGTAGTTTATTATAAAATAATAATAAATACATAATGAGATATTTACTATGATTCAGAAATATCAATTTATTATACAAACATCAATATTCAAGATAATTGAAAAGAATAATATCATAAAATATGATTAAGATATATAGAAAGTCTATGTTGTACGGCTTTGGTACATGATAAGTCGTATAAATCAATATAGGAATTCTATCCATTTCAATCTTATCCAATTATTTTCTATCAAATATTTTAAGCAGGCATGCTGAAGTTGAAAACTTTACTGACAGAACACTGACATTTTTCTACGAAGAATTTTGATCATTTTTACGGAAGTTATGAGCGAATTAAAATTCGCGCTGGATAAAATTTAAGGATAACTTCGTGATATTTAGAGTTTTAATGTGTAGAGTTCTAGAGTTAATCAAGTAAGTTAGCATTACGTTTGTTAAGGTTCGAAGTTACTTTTTCTATAACTTCTAACTTTTTTACTTTTGTAATTATTTGGTAAGGACATTAATTTTTTTAAATATAATTGTAACAACAGCAGAATTATATTTTTCAGGTAATACTAATAAATATAATTGAAACTTTTGTGGATAGTTTGTAAATATATGTATATAAAGCAAAAGTGGCACCAAACCATCAAAAAAAGAATCTTCAAAACTTGATGAAGACAATAACTGAGTTACAGTAACTTAGTACTTCTTGTAATAAGTTATCACCTCTTGAATAGCAATAACGGTAATGAGTAATTTTTCAAGATTAATAATAAATTTTTTTCCATACGTATAGTGAGTAATAATTAGATAATGCTGTTAAAATCTTTTATGTCGTATTGCACAGAATTACAAATGCTTTTACGTAATGAAAGTATGTGCAAAAATAAATAGGAACATTGCTCGATATATGACGAAAATAAACAATAAAATTTAATGTAAAATCTCAGCTAACATAATATTTATCTAATCCAAAAGTTCCGCAGCTTGTACATACTGAAAGTGTGGATGCTCCAAACAGAAAAATTTTGAAGAACATTGCTCTACCTTCGCATCTGCATTTAGAAGCTAAGAATATCGAAAAAGTTTGCAGAAAGATTTCTATACAAACATGATTAGGTTTTCCGTTAAATATGGTAAAACAAAGCAACACACATTCATGTAAGTTCTGTATATACAAGAAATATGAAAAGGATGGTGTGATTATGTTAGTTAGATGATCGTCTCTGTATTATCAACATTGTTCAAGTTCATCATCGATTCCAGCATCCTCTTAAACCGTGCAAAACCGTTTAAAATCCGGCGACATAATATCACGCGCAATATAAACATGTGCGCCGAAAAACCGCCGCGAAGAACCCAAA
This sequence comes from Odontomachus brunneus, assembly GCF_010583005.1. Lineage (NCBI taxonomy): Eukaryota > Metazoa > Arthropoda > Insecta > Hymenoptera > Formicidae > Odontomachus > Odontomachus brunneus. The sequence continues at coordinate 3,173,531 of NW_022639451.1, forward strand.
CATTCGACCGCTCCTCGGGGAAAATAATGCAAATAGGCGTTAATAAATAACACCCAGCCACAACTCTATTTTATTTATCAAGCCTACTTCTAAAAATCCGGATCGATCGACAAGCTTATCCTGTGCATGTTTATGTTCATATCTGGATACTAATTTTTGATAATAGTATTCAGCGTTGGGAATTAAGGGGACTGGAGGGTTAGATTACTTGAAAATCGTGCTTGTTCTTTCACAATTTTTTATGACAAACTGAATGAATATACAAAAGTGTTATTTTGACGTGTATTTATACAACATATATAGAGAAGAAAAATATAATTTTGATGATTAAATACTCAATATAAGTGTATGGTACATGCAGTTAAAATATATTTCGTTTTTCTTTTCAAGGTCGTCATTTTGCAGTAATATCTTGACTCTCGGTTTAATTAAGCTAAATTTTAGGTAGAAAATTTCCGTAAGTTTGTCGTTATTGTGTGAACCACTGACAAACTCGTAAAAATATTTAATTTTTAAATATTAATTTTTTTACTATAAAAGAACTGAAAATTTAATAATATTCCATTATTCCAAAATATTTGCAATTTTATTAACTTTTACTCAATTATAGTGGTTCACACGATAACGACAAGCTAACGGAATTTTTCTACCTAAAATTCAACTTAATTGAACCATCGAGAGTCAAGATATTACTGCAAAATGACGACTTTGAAAAGAAAAACGAAATATATTTTAATATACAAATAATAATAAAAGCTCTATAGAACAAATCTATGAAAGGACTGAAACGGACATAAAGAGTTAAGTTACGATTGTTAGGAGTTTAATAAAAATTAATAAATACAAATTGAATATACATTTCGACCATTGGATGTGGTCCTCTTCAGTATAGAAATTCAAATAATCTTCACATAGTATAACTGAAATAAAGAAGTTGTGTTCGTGACGCACATCACACTCCAATCCTTACATCAATGTTTGTCGACAAAGATGTATCGGAAAAGAGCTAACCGGATCCAACCGATTGTGTCCAAAAATATGAAATATATTTTAACTGCATTATATATTTTAAAATATAAAATATATTTTAATTGCATGTACATACACTTATATTGAGTATTTGATCATCAAAATTATATTTTTCTTCTCTTTATATGCTGTATAAATACACGTCAAAATAACACTTTCCCATATTCATTCAGTTTGTCATAAAAAATTGTGAAAAAACAAGCAGAGATTTTCAGGCAATCTGACCCTTCAGTCCCCTTAACGCCTTACTAGAATAACGTTGCTTTTTTCTAGTAACGACTTGTTGACGATGTTATTTTTCTTTTTCAGTAGTAATGGTCCTGATAACTTTATTACATTTTTTTTATTTAACGGGAATAAGAGAATATAATCGTCACTTTTATTACTTTGCATATAATAATCAATAGAAGAAGGGTACACGATAAATCAATAAAAGAAAGGTCTTCAGAACTTGATAATTCAGAAAGTAATAGAAATTGCAACGACTTGTTACCTTTTGTGAATAGTGTTCAATAAACATCAAATAAGTTACACCAATGTTACATCAATGTTATAATTTCTTACTCAACAATGTAAGTGTAATATAACGTATTTTGCATTGATATTTGTATTGATCTAATGTTATTGATGGTTGTTCGTTTATTAGGTAATGAATTATTATCGAAGTAAACAGTAAAAATAGCAGTAATAAACTATTTTTGAAAGTGAGTAATAGTTGAGCATAAAGGAATATATATTATATTATATACAGGGTGTCCCAGAGCAACTTTCGAAGTTCTCGTAAAGACATAGTACGGATTGAAGTAAACATAAAAATCCTATGCCATTTTGTGATATTTACAATAATTATCGAGATATTAATTAATGAAGGTTAGTGAATGACGTAAAATATGGTAGATGAACTGTATATCGTGTGTTAAATCAAACTGAAAAAGTCCTCTACCATTTTTCTAATAACTTTGTAGATTTTTAATTATTAATTAAAGAAAATTGGCGGATGATCGCTTGCAATAATATATTAATGTTCTAATTGATAATTCAAATATATTGAAGCGTTTTTCGCAATGCTGAATTCTTGTTACCACGGCGCAACTTGATTCATATGTGTTGCTTGTGATTGTCAAATTATTATATAATTTTGAGCTTTTATGAGTTAAAGAAGACAAAGAAAAGGGAGAGAGACATATAAAAGAGAGAGGAAGGGAAAGAGGAGAAAGGGATACGTTTTCACTGTTATAATTAGAGTTACTTATCCTATTTCTCCTATTTCTGATCTTATATATGCAAGATTAATGTCCTTCCCAAATAAGTGACTTGTAATTTTAACAGCACTATCTAATTATTACTCCCTATACGTATGGAAAAAAAACTTACTATTACCATTATTAATCTTGAAAAATTACTCATTACCGAGAAAGTGGTTATTGCTATTCAAGAGGTGATAACTTATTATAAGAAGTACTAAGTTATTGTAACTCAGTTATTGTTTTATCATGTACTATCTTCAGCAAGTTTTGCAGATCCTTTCTTTGATGGTTTGGTGCCGCTTTTGTTTCATGTATATATATTTACAAATTATCCACAAAAGTTTCAATTTATTAGTATTTGTTAGTACCTGAGAAATATAATTCTGCTGTTGTTACAATTATATTTAAAAAGATTAATGTCCTTACCATATAATTACAGAAGTTAGAAGTTATAGAAGAAGTAACTTCTTGACCTTAATGAGCGTAATGCTAACTTTCTGGATTAACTCTAGAACTCTAAACATCACCCCTAAACATGGGTAAATTTTATTCAGCGCATATTTAATTCACTCATTCACAACTTCCGTAAAAATAATCAAAATTTAATGCTTCTTTTTTACTATTAATGTTTCTGTGATTCAATAAAGTTGAAAAAAATCGAAGAAACAAAATATATGTTTTTAAGAACATTTAAAAAGCTGATTTGGATTGTAACATTTAAAAAGCTGATTTGGATAAATTTTATTCGAGTTTATAGGGTTCTATGATCAATCAGATAATCAGTTGAAATAATGGTAATATAACATATAAGTGCCAATTCTTTTTACAGAGAAAAATCTTGTAGAAAAAATTTTATTGATTCTTTAACGAACAGAAGTCTACTTCTGAGAAACTACTTGTTGAACACAAGAAGAAAATTAAACAAAGTTAGTTTCAAAACAGAATATATTGCAGCTTGGAACATTATTGAATGTATTATGAAAGGAATTACAAATGAACAAAGAATAAGACAAATAAGAGCCAACTGCCGATCTTACTGGCGAAAATCACAAATTAATAAAAGCTTATGATATATTTATTTAAATACAAGAATTCAGACGTTTTAGTCCCAGTTTCAGACCCTCTTCAGTGATAATTACAAAATATAGTTTCGAAAATATAGTTACAAAAAAATTCGCATAAGTCGCAATAGAAGAACTTATAAACCACGCAACAGCAAACCAAGTCAAGCAAAGATAATATTGAGTCTAACAGATTGACTGCGGCCTTTGATAAGAAAAATTTTAATAAAAATTACTACTTGTTTATTACAAGTATTTGTAAATTATTTAATAATTTGTAAATTACAAGTGAGTTTATAAAATTAGGAAATACCTATTATATAAGATGAGAACTGATAAAACTGTTTCACAGGAAATGGACGCGAAATGGAGCGCGCACAAAAAGTGATAATAACTATTAATACGAGCATATTAGACGTCTTTCAAAAGTGTGCGCTGTCCGAGAGTCAATCAATTCGATGACCTCTATTCGACCATACCTCGTTCTCCGAGTATACGTACTGAACAGCTTTGAAGACGAGCTGGTAACGCGCCGTCGACGGTGGACACGCGCGGAAGATCCCTCGAGTCCTCCAAAGCCCCGTCTTGCTTCTTCGTCGCGAGGATCGCGTCGTCGTTTGAATCCACTGTGGATTTCGGCTCCGTCACCGACATACCGAAGATCTTCCCCAGTGGAAGCCGATCGAGCTTCTGACCGGTCGCCACCTTGGCCATTTTAAGGGCGATCGCGTCCTCGGCCGCCTGTTGTCTCTTCAGGGCAACCTCGCCGAGCAGAACGGAATTCGATCGATTCGCGGTCGAGCAAACGAATTGTGAAATACATAAAAGAAAAAAAAAAAAAAGGAAACAAAAACGGAAATAACAGAACAAGAGGAAACAACGACTAACTACACGGAGGGGAATCGGCGGGCAGAGAGGCGGAAAATCGAGGATATTGAAAGGAAATGCAGCCGCGCGCGATACATCGACTCGATTCGGATTCCTGTGTGGGCTGCTATAATTAATATCGGCGCAACACACATACAAGTATCCTTGTACATAGCGCGGCAATCGGATCGTGATGGATCGTGACTGCGGTCGACTTATAAATGGATCCGTCGCTTATATATGGGCGCATTTGCCGCGCGGCGTGTTATTCCAAGCTCCGGACCACCCGCGATAATCTTTTCACGTCGTTGCTGCCGAGAGGGAATCCTAGTGGCCGCTGCTTCTTCATCCCGTCCGCTGTGATCGCATTCGATCACCGCACCCGAAAGTGAGTAACTATCCGGTTTCATGCGGGTCAATATATCGCCACATGTGCGTTTCTTATTACTTGTTACAATAGCATTTGCTACAGAGAGCGAAAGAGAGAGAGAGAGAGAGAGAGGGAGAAAGGGAGCGGAGAGAGTGTCTTGTCGAAATACAGAATTTCTTTTAACGAGAGAGAATCTTGTGGATAATGGCTTTCGCGTAAAATCTGTCGAGTTTTCTCAGTCGATTCGTCAGAATCAATCATATTAATAGTGTGTAATTAATGTCATTTTTAATATATGTTTACGATACATAACGTCGTTTTTTATAATTATGAGAAAGTTTATATATATTATATATATTATATATATTATATATATTATGTAGTTACATGTACAGTAATTACCAGGGTTGGAAAATAACTCGTTACTTGTAATGAAGTTACAGTTACAGTTACATTTTTTCGGTAACTGTAACTTAACTTAGTTACTTTTTTCCCACCTGTAACTGTAATTTAACTTATTTTTAGTAACTTGTAACTTTTTTAACAGTTACTTTAACAGTTACTTGAGGAACATAAAATTAAATTAAAATTATACAGTAATCTTATATTAATTTAATAACCTAAATAACACAGAGAATTAAAAAAGAATCCAATCGTACGTCACCAATTCTGAATTCATTTTTAGATGCAAAAAGAATTGTTCAGAGTTTAATTCAGTGAAAAGAATTCTTTTTGCAGTTAAAAATAAACTCAGAATTGATGACATACGACTGAATTCTCTTTAAATTCTCTGTGCTATCTGGGAAATTTACAAATATATTTGTGGAGCATGTAATTAAATTCTTTTATCTCTACAAGGCTATCATTACATTTTTATTATATTAAGTACAAATTTGAAATTTGTTAAGTGGATTGACTAATTACTGTAATAGATATTAATTATAAAATTCAATTCTTACATTTTAGTAAAGCTTAAAATGTAAGATTTTTATTTACAATAATAATTTACAATCATTTCAAGAAAGTAACTTAAAAGTAACGACTCGTTACTTTTTGAATAATTGTAACTGTAACGAGTTACTTTTTATAGCCAGTAACTTGTAACTGTAACTAATTACATTTTCAGCAAAGGGAACTGTAACTAGTTACTTTTAAAAAGTAACTTTCCCAACTCTGGTAATTACCTAGTTTATGTGTACAGTCTTTCCTCTGCTTATTCCTTCAAATATATTACATTACAATTACATCAACAGTGTACAGTTAATGTTATTTTTAAAGGCATGCTGATAATTCTACACAACAGTTGACATTTTAATTACAGAAAAGTCTATATAATTCGTCCTATCTTTCTCGCCTATTTCTCCAAACCGATTAATTATATTAACAATATAATTAATGTTAATCTTAACGTATGTATTGTTGATGCTACATACAACAATTGACACTTCAATTGCAAGAAACTTATATCATTTGTCGAATTTTTTTTCCTTTTATTTCTTTAAATTTAATTAATTACATTAGCAGTATATAATTAATATTACTTTTAATGTATATATAATATTATATCAATATATATATATATATATAAATATATATATATATATAAATATTATATCAATAATATTATATCAATATATTATAAAACAATTGTCACTTCACCTACGAGAAATTCTGTACAATTGTTCGCGTTTTTCTCGCCTATTTCTCGGAATTTAGCAATCACACTAACGATATGCAATTAATGTTATTTTTAAAGACATGCTGATAATGCTACACAACAGTTGACATGTTCATTATAGAAAAGTCTATATAATTCGTCCTATCTTTCTCCCCTGTTTCTCCAAACCAATTAATTACATTAACATTGTATAATTCATGTTAATTTGAACGCATGTGTGTCGATAATGCTACACACAATGTAAAGCTTCTGTACATTTTTTTCGCGTGTTTTTTCGTTCTGTTCAATTTTTCACGTTTTTCTTGCCTATCCCTTATAGAAATGTAATACTGATAAGTAATAATTTGGCCAGTGATAATTACTGTCGTTCAATAATTTTATTACTCGAGTAATAAAATTATTGAACGACAGTAATTATCACTGGCCAAATTATTACTTATCAGTATTACATTTCTATAAGGGATTTCTCGGAATCTAACAATCACATTAACTGTGTGCAATTAATGTTATCTTTAGTGCGCTTGAAAAGCTACCGTATAAAAGTCGGCATTTTAATTACGTAAAAGTTTACATCGCGCTGTGGATTTTTCGTGTGTGTTTGCACGGAACGTTTGGCGAACCGGCTACCAGTAATCCCGATAATACTCGCCGAGTGATACCACCGCGTTTCGCGTTTATCGCTACGAATTACGGGGTAAAGATTTTCGCGGAGAACCGCGATTGCTCGCGGCTACGTTGGCAATTATTGCTATGGACGATCTCGAGCGTGCATTGTTTAACCGCAACCGCGCGAGCTCTCGTCTCTCTCGTCTCTCTCTCTCTCTCTCTCTCTCTCTCTCTCTCCTCCTCTCTTCCTCTTTTTCTTTCCTTCTCCCGATTATTTTCGTTCGAAGGGATAGGTAGGTAGATAGGTAGATAGGTCGGTGGAGTAACGCGTCGCGCTTACCGGATCGAAAGTCTCGCTGCAAACAAAGTATCGAGTATCATAATGCCTATGCAAACAGAAACGAAACGCTATACCGGGCGTTAATGGATTTAATTTACCGCCCCTCTGTTGCCTCCCGTCCCGTCGGACGGGAGAGGGCTGAGTGGCCGTATCGTGGAGATGTGCTATGCATACGGCGATCATATTGCTCCGGCCCCGAATACAAGATATCGACGATGGCTCTGTCCGGGTCTGTTTGTTCGAACGCGATTGTAATGCGGAACTCGACAGAGCGGAGTTGAAACAAGTTAGCATTGCACATGCGAGAACATTTGTTGAAATTCAAGAAGTTATTAGATGGAATATTGAGATAGTGCGGAAATAAACGCTTGTTTTCTCTCTGCCGCCATGGACTGGCGATTAGTGAGAAAATGAGCAGTTTGGCAGCGACGGATGAAAAGACATTTCCACTCGTACGTGACAATTCGGAATTTTTCGAAAACCTTCGCGGGGAGAATGTTATAGGTTTCTCTCATATATAAAATTCTTTTCTATTTTATCGTGTTTTCTAACAGCGCAGGAATATATTGTCGATAGAGCTTATCTTACTGAGGAACACAATGTGTGTCCATTAATAGTAAACTTCGCAGTTCCTGAAATGTAGATTGCGCATCTCTGATAGGAATGTATGCAGTTTGTGCAGACACCTGCCGAGTTATTGTCTAGTATCGATGCATTCTCATTAGTTTTAAAAATACCACGTAAGAACTGGATAGGACTTTGATAGAGTTTTATCTAGCTGTTGGAGCAGTTTACTGTACAATATGTGACCCGACTTTTCCCGAGACATAGTATCAGTAATATCAATTCAGTTTTATAATGTACGCATATTATATCGCGAATAAATTTAAGATATATTTATTTACTTTGTTAAAAAGAAGCTGAAAATTACGTGAACGATGAATGAACGTATATAAAAAGCGTAGGACAAGAAAAAGGAAATTAGAGAAAGTAAAGTATTTAACAAAATTAAGCAAATAAATGGAGTAATAAAATAATAATAATAATAACACAGAATTTAATTGCGATAAGAATACACACTAGATTATTCTAATGGTAATGATACAAATAAAAATTGATAGCTTATACTTAGAACCTGATGAAATAATACAATTAAATGGATAAAAAGTGACAACCTCCCATCTGACGCCTAGTACACTTCCTCGAGATCGCTGTTTGGTGGCGGAAATATATATTATACAGTAATATATATATATATATATATATTAGGTGGTAAACTTAGTTCCCGCGGTTTTTTTGTTTAAAAAACTCATTTATTTCGACATTAAAAGCAAAAAATACATTAATCGAAGTATTTTCCCTCGCTAGCTATACATTTTTCCCATCTTTCGGGCAACGCGTAGATTCCGCGACGATAGAACGATTGGTCTTTTGATGCAATCCATTCGTCGATCCATTTTCGCACATCCTCGTAATTTCTGAAGTGTGTATCCACCAAGCCGTGCTGCATCGACCGGAACAAGTAATAGTTCGAAGGAGCTAAGTCTGGTGAATACGCTGGGTGCGGGAGAACTTCCCACTCGAGCTGCATCAGTGTTTCTTTGACGGCTTTGGCAACGTGTGGTCGAGCGTTGTCGTGCAAAAGCATGACTTTACGTCGATTGCTGGCTACTGCTGGCCTTTTTTCCAACAATGCTTCATTCAGACGGTTTAAT